>NC_085138.1:390560876-390610876 GCF_035046485.1 Aedes albopictus | reverse complement strand
CAAACTACGTGAGCACGTGGAAGAATTGGTCCCAGCTGAAGAAGTTTGCCGATTCGTACCATCTGATGTTTGTGCCAACCATCGGTCCCGGTTATTACGATCGGAAGAAGTACTCGCGAAACGCCATGCAAAGCCATGGGATTTCCAACATAAAACGCTACCGATCGAATGGACAGTACTTCGATGTGGCGTGGCGAACAGCGCTCAAGAACAACGCTCAGATCATCACCATCAACAGCTACAACAACTGGGTCGACGGCACTCAGATAGAAGCCGCCATACCGGTGTTCGGCTTCAGGGATTATCTTCCCGGGCCGCCGGAAAAGTACCTGGACCTGACGCAGGCGTGGATCGAAGAATACGTCAAGTACAAGCTCAACAGTATCAAACTGGGAAAGAAAATCGAAGGAACGCTGGGATGTTACGACTTTATCAATAACACTATCTGTTAGGAGTAGTGCACCCAATCCGTAATAGGCTAACGCACAGATTGAAATCTTTCTCTTTTTCCTCTCCACAACAAGCACCGTAGAGCTTACATTGTCTATAGCTAGTCTTGTGTAGTTTCTGGAAAGCTTTAACGAGCAATCTATTAGGAAGGTACCCTGTTGCTCTGCTGTCATCAGCCAGTGCTGTTTCCAAAATAATATCCAAGCGAGCTGGTAACAGGTCAAACATCATCGTAAGAAGCAAGCGCGACAGTCATTTGGATGGTTGTAGGTAGGAAGGCAAAACACGGTCAAGATTGGCAAGGAGCATGGATCATGAAAAGGTGAACCGACTAAAAGTATTGTTAAAAATCAAAGTTTTACTGTAACTCCCTTCTTCGCTGTGGTAGAATAGAGGTCAAAGGTTGTAGTTTATAAACAACAAGACAATGTTGAAATAAACCAAATGAAAATGATTTTACAATACCATGAGAGTAATTTCAATGCACATAGGAGGAATATCACAAAGCGCTCTGAAAAGTTCTTTCTGGCTCCGCTATTATGCATGAACTTAATTTTGGTCGAAGACGAAAACCGATTAGTCCAGGTTGAGTTGTTCGTGCCGAGCGTCCTGATTTCGCGAAATACTTTGCAGAGGTGGCCGATTGTGTAATCCCATATAGCCGAGGCGGTAAACGCACGGGTATTCAGCATGACCATGCTGAGGGTGACGGGTTCGATTCCCGGTCGGTCCAGGATCTTTTCGTAAAGGAAATTTCCTTGACTTCCTTGGGCATAGAGTATCTTCGTGCCTGCCACACGATATACACATGCAAAATGGTCATTGGCAGAGGAAGCTCTCAGTTAAAAACTGTGGAAGTGCTCATTGAACACTAAGCTGAGAAGCAGGCTTTGTCCCAGTGAGGACGTTACGCCAACAAGAGGAGAGGAGAGGCGATTGTGTAATCCGGGTCGAGTGATTCGTATCGTGTGTCTTAGTTTCGCGTATGTGGAGAATAAAAACAGTGAGAAAATCCAAGAATGCTTTCGGATAAATCAGTTTCGACATCTCATTATTCACTTACGCAGGATCGATGCCTGGTTCCAAATTTTGTTTTATTTGTTTCATCATTTTACTTCGTATCACTTTTCGGAAAGATAAATTTAAAATCGCTTAGCTAATATTCGTGATTCACTCCCCACAATGGTTTTTCTTCTCTCTTTTGTGTTTCTATAGTTTGCTTCAATTATATCGCTCCGTGTTACTGGTTATTTTGTACTTTTAGAAAGTAATAGATACACCGACACTCATACGTTTCCAGCGTTTGAGCTTCTCCCACACATACACACCCACCGCTGCGCTGTCGGATTGATTTTGCTCATTAATTTATGTGCAAGTTACTAATTATGCAGACATACGTGATTCGCGTGGGTACGTGTGATTATGTGTTCTAATATCGAGTCTTCAACCGCAATGGTCACCGGAAAGTATTGCTATTTCCGGAGGAAAAATTGATACAAATGAGCGCTTTTGTCGGGTGTTGTTTTTTTGTAGCTTTATGGGTAGGTATTTGAAGTTGTTGTACACATGTACGTATATCTCTGACCATGATTTTGTTTAAAATTTACCATCTATTCTACGAAAGAGAGTTTGGGCTGTGGGTATATATGTTTGTGTGTTCTAGTGTTTTTGATTGTTTCAAGAGTGTGCCAGAAAAAGTTTAACAATTCGATCCAATCTCCAGGAGTGAAATGGAATATCTTCTATGTGTGGTAGCCATTAATAAGAAAGGGAAAATTTACCTTTTCCATTTTTGTTTGAATAATTTACCTGTCTCTATTGGGTTTAGGTAAATTGATTTACTTCAGGGAAGAGAATCTGTTTGGCTTACAAATGTACGATACAACAAAACACTTATTTTATGATCGACATAAACGTTATTTACACGACAAAAGAGAATCAGTGGAGATGATGTTCACAACGATTTCACTAATAGTGACTTTTAGGATGTTAGAGACGAAAGAAACAATGGAAAGATTAATGTTTTCTGCTTTGTAATGAAGTATACTCGAGATAGGTATTGATGAATGACATGTTTGAGGGGTGGCAAATAAATGAGACACCACGCCATCACTTTACAATGAATGCACACATGAATGTAACTTTTTAAGAAATGTAGTCTTTGTTCACATAACGATGGTAAAAATCTGATCCTATCCATAAATAGTAACGCTCAATTATAATAATTATTCGGTAAAATATACTCTAGTGTCTGTTCGATTTCTCTTCAACAGCGAAGCGTGTAATAAAGTGAATAAATAATCGAAAACCGTTTACAAAGTACATACCAAGTTCGTTTACAGGAAAACAACTCCATCTCCAAACGTTCATTCGAAAACGCTACATACCGTAAAGTTAATCATCCATTCAAAAAACTATTTCAATGCGCCACTTCATTTCATCTTTTGTATAAATATATAGTTTTTACCTCATTTTGATTCACTACTTTGATACTGTTACTAAAAAGTTATGCAAAAAGTGCGTGTAAAATTCGACCTCAAAACATTGTTTCCTAATCCAACCTCCCTCAGATCGTTTCCCGATTATATTTTATTATGACAATGTATGTTCTGTTACCTAATCGTACCGTGTGAGAGCTTGCTTTTTTTCTTTGAGAGGACTTTCTTTTGACTTTGAACGTAAAGGGTAAACCTACAACTGTTCGAAGTGATTGTGTTGTATGCAATAAGCTTTGCGCATAGTACTTCGAGTGAAGTGAGTGTTCCAATTTCGACAGACTACAGGACAGTCAGTAGGAGTAAGATTAAGTCTATCAACAAGAGAAAGGCCATGGAATCATTTGAACAACTGTACAGTTCTCTACTTAGAAGTGGGAATAGTTAAAGGTAAAGGACAATAACTCATTAAACGGAAACGCTGTGACCGAAATTCGCGCAAAAGTGAATGAATGGCTCTTACAATTCATGCCCCTATCTAAGTACACATTCCTATCTACATTAGTTTTACAAGATCCATCGTTAGCCTCCGCTGTACTACACAAAACACTTGACGATATCCAAAAAAACGTTTCAGAAAATATGCAGCACATTCAAAGAGACAATCACGAAAAGTAAACCCAGAATAACATAACAAATAGAAGACAAAAAACTGCCTTCAGTACATGGCAAATGTAATATATAGTAAAAGTTTTCCTATATAAGTAATAATCATTCGATACCCATCGACCGGATTTTTGGTGTTACCAATTGTTTTTGGTAGGTCAAACACTTTATTTGTGCTCTTCGATCCGTTCCGCTTATCTTTTACTCTCTACGCGTTCAAATGCAAATACATCAGCTGGTACAATAAATTTCATTTCTAAACGTACATTATCACTTTGAGAAGAAAACAAAATGAATAACAGATAGCCATACTCACTGATTCAAAAAGCAACATCCTTTCTTAGTTTACCTGTCATATTCGAATCGTAAATCACACAAGGCTTATTTCTTCACCATAGTACTAACCAACGTGACAAACTTGTCAAATTTATCGATAAACTTCGACTTAGTTAGCCGATTGTTCACAAACTCAATGCTACTCACCATGGTCATGCTGCCGGCAAGATCCTTACCCATACTGGCCTCCGAATCAAACTGCTCGCTGAGGAAGTTGTGCAGCAATTCCTTAAAATGTTCCGGAAAGCAGCAGATGATCACGAACACCGTTCGGTACCAGTCCATCGTGTTATTTAGATCGATCTTCTGGCCAAAGATCATGTCCAGCATCAGCTTGAGGAACGGAAGCAACAGCTGGGCCATCGGCGCTTGTGGGTCCTGACTGAAGTATACACTGTTCGCGTAAATCTCCAGGAACTCCAGACACTTACACTCGATATCCGACGTAAAGGAACTTAGGCCCAGTTCAATCGAACCCAACAGCTGTTTCAGCAGGTCTGGATGCAATGTGGGAATCTGAGGATGAAAACAACCCGCACCCCTGTTGATCAAACGCCCAAATCATAGAAATCAATCATCTACTTACAATATGCGACTTTTCCTCAATAAACGAGGTGATTGTGCTGTAGTACTGCATACAGAGATCCGGGTACTTGATCAGGTCGATCGTGATCAGTGGCACGATGTGTGTGATACCGAAGATGCAAATCTCCGACGACTGGGCGTTGGTTTCGTCCGATCCGGCAAAGTCATCCGTGAAGAGCAACTTCGACGTCAGGTGGTTGATCAGTTTGAGAATGAGAATCAGATCCACCGGGTCGCTATCCTGGTTGGCAGTGTCCAGCGACACACGGTTGGAGTTGTTTTTCACGTAGATTCGGATCACCGAGAAGCAGCACTCCAGGATGGCCGTCCGGATGGCTTTCTCCGAGGACACGTTGGCAATGTTGGAAACGATTTCGCAAACCAGCTCCAAAATCAGCTCGACTATTACCTGCGTTATAAGAAACACGATTTAAGCGTCATATTATATTATAGTAGAAATATTAATGTCAAGTTTAACCAATTACTTTTCCTATAATGCACAGAGATTTACTTATTTGCGTAAGACTTATCGCTAGAAACAGATTTTTTGAATAAATTAAACCATAAACACAGAGGAACAGACGTCACACTCTGCTCTCTGCTATGATCACATTTTTAACACTTGATTCAAACATTTGGTAGTTGGACGATTGGTCATTTTATAATATTTGGTAGATGTTACGTCAGCTTCTCTGTGCCATAAACTATCATTTGCTGCTTACCGTATAGTTGTGATACAAATTCAGGAACGTGGGAATCTCCTTGCAAATGCCTTGGATTTTGGCAAAAATGATCGTCAACGAGTTGGAGTAGGCCCCCTGAACGCATCCGATTAGTTCCTCCAAGATTTCGGTCACCTTGAGCTTAACATCCTCGTTCTGATAGACGGATTGGAAATTTTGATGTGAGATCAATATTTTGTACCTGAAAAAATGCAATCAATTGTACAGAACTAGAATCACCAGGAAAATTGTCTAAGCATACTTGTCTTCGATGGGCTGGAGAATCTTCCCGAGGTAGTCCGCCCGTAGATCCTCATTCTCCACGCTGGCCGCGACCATTACGAACCCTTTCAACAACTTTCGCTTGATTGACACCGGCAGATCTACGCTCTTCAAATCGCAAATCGATCTGAAGAACTCCGAACCGAAGATGGCCTGGCAGCGTTGTTTCCGGCTCAGTAGAACCAAGAACAGATCACACGTCTCTTCGATTACGGATTGTTCCGCCCGAAGATACTGAGCATTTAGGCAAATTTTATTCAGCAAGTAATTTATCACCCACACTGATCCCGGAGATCCAGCTCCGAAAGCTTGCTTGAACGTGGTGCTAACCGTGTCCTCATTCAGCGGCATCAAATACGCATCGGACCACCGCCGCAGGAACCATACCAAGGTGGTGCTCAACTCGGGACTAAGGAACTGATACATTCGAACCTCGATGGCACTCTTCTCCAGCTCACACAATCGAAAACCAGCGGCAATCAATCGAATCACCGGATCAGCATTGACCTCGGCGTTTGGAATCTCTTGAATGTCTTGATTGGGTGATGCCAACAGCTTCAAGCTATTGTTCACATCCGTGACGTTGTTGGCAATGCATTGGTTGCAGAATTGAAGAATCTCCGACGGTATCATTGCTGATTCCCCATCCGCTTCCAGTGCCAAAACGTGACCGGTAATCAACAGAATCCAGTGGATGTCCTCGAAGAGATTCACCAAGGTTTTCGAGCTGGATGAATCCATTGTTTTGGTCGAATGAAGCATATGCAGCTGGGTTCCCAAATTGCGAGTTCGGTTCTCCAACAGTTTTGACAGCAATGGCAAAGAGTGTGACAATATTTCACGTCCAAAGTATCCGATAATGATCAGTTGCTCTTTGAAACGCTCCCGATCGGATTCCTCAAACTCGGCGATTTCGTCGATCGAATCTCCATCTCGACCAACTCCTCGCATGCCATCCGGCGCAGCCAGATGATACTGAATGTACTTTTCGAACATTTGCGTTATGAAAGGTACCATAGCCTCGATAGGATAGTTTTCCTTGTCGTTGAGAATGTGAAGCCAAATCTCCAGCAGGTTACCCAGAGCGTCTATGTATACTGTTTCATCCGGAGTCATCTACAAAGAAAAAAATTGTCGAGAAAAAAATAAAGGCAAATCAGGGTTTTCATAAACATAGATAGTTAGGTACAGTAATCTCTAGTGAAGCCAATTCTATTTGAGTCACTTTTCCGCTGATCAGAAAAACCAATAGGTACTTACAGCTTCCTCCATCGCAGAGAGCTCGATGAATTTAAGGGTCAGTGTCAGGTTCTGCTGCATGTACGCTTCGAAAAGACTATTCGGAAGTCCTTTGATTTCTGCTCGGGGTAGAAGTTGCAGCAGTTTTCTCAAAATGAGTGAAAAACTGTATGCCTCTTTCTCCTTGATTTCGATCCTGCAAAATATGAGGAACCAAGTATTAATTATACATCAAGAAAAGTTTTATTCTACCTCAAGTAAACTTACGTAGAAAGCATCGAAAGAAAATGCGTCAGGTAGTTCACCAAATAGGTCATACTTTCCTCCTTGTTCTCGGTAACTATTGGACCCTTCAAAGTGGACAGCTGCAAAATGCATATCAAAGCCTTTGGCTGTAACTCATCGTTGTCTCTTGTCTTCCAGTATATGTAGAAGAAGATCTCCAACAGTTTAGGCTCAAATATTATGTTCTTCCACTGGGCGTGAAACCGCAGCGGGGGAGCGTGCAGTGCTTTCGTTACCGTCTCCGAGGTATCGATGATTTTCTTGGACAGCGATGGCTGCAGAACACGCATGACTTGTAGCTTGGGAAGCAGGAATCCCCACGTGAGGATAGTTTCCATTACCGAGAGCATCTGCTTGAACAGATACAAATGCATTGAATTTCCAGCGTCGTACATTTTAATTAGTTCTTCCGTCGACTGCAGCGTCATGACAAATACTTTGAGCAGATCCGAGTCTTCAAACTGCTTCTTGGCGCGGAAATGCTCGTATGTGGTAAGACCGGTGTCATCCGACCGGACGATGTTGCAATATTCCTCCAATATGGCCATTATGATACTGCAACTGAGAATCTGCTGTTTCACATCACCGGAAGTGAGCATTTTCTTCGTCTCCTCAATTATTTGCGCCCTCTCGGCGCCTACGTCCTCCAGGCTGGCCCGTTTGATCATGATTGCTACCACCTGGAGCAGTTTGTCCCGAATGAACACTGGAATGTCCCGTTGGATAATGTAGTTCAACAGGTACTGCCGGAGCGAGGCTTTATCCTGATCCGGAATGTACTTCCATTCGGCAATGATAGCTTTCTTGAGGACATCGGCAGCCTCGAACAATACTAGGTCGACGACCGATTTTTCCAGGATCGTCTGACACAGGACGTACGGGGATTTTGTTTTGCGGAAGTTCATAAAGATATTTTCCGACTGTTGCCGTTGCTCCTTAGTAACCACTGTGGGAGGTGCCTAGAAATATAAATATTTTATAATTAATAAAATACAGACCGTGATCATTTCTCGAATTAGATACAAAATATTTCGGATTATTGAATTATTCAGATATTATGTTTTCAATTCAAAGCCGAATTAGAGACTTTTTTACTCCCGCTGATTTTGCCTTGCGTTAAACACAATCACAGAGAACAGACATCCAAGCTGGAACAAATTTTCGTTCGAACGCTGTGTAAGCAGTCAAATATTTTCAGCGTTGTGGACAGCGTCACCTAAGCGGCAAGTTGCCACAGTCAGTGGTGAATTCGCATATCTAGATAAGTTTTTTATTCGCCACTGACGACAGTGTGGGAACTTTGCGATAGCAGCACCATCATGATATTGCCACTTGTGTTGCCATTTCAAATGACCGTTGAATTCCTTACACAGTTTTGGAACTGGACTTGGACGTCTGATCTGTGACACAATGTCGTAAGTAGCGCGCTTTATTGTACACCTTGTAATCAATACAGTGTGTGTTTCTAAGAAAAATAGTTTAAACTACCTTATTATTCGTAATCCTTTCCAAATCAAAATATGTCTCTTTAGTAGCTGTTGGGCATCATATTGAAATGTACCAATACCCGTTCCATGAAGAAATTTTACCGATTATTTAAGAATTGTGTACTTGATTCACTGTCTGAACGAATTTTTGAAAAATGCCAGTCCTCTGAATAAATTATGAACTGTGTAACTATAATATTTCAAAAACGTATCGAACAATGAGAATACATTCAAAAGTTGTTAGCGATTAGATGTTCAAGTTAAGAATTCTTAAATAGCTCATTAATTGACTACCCTTCATGTGATATTGAAATGTTGTACTTGGTCCACTCTGACTGAACATAAAAAATTGGAAATGGTAATCAACAGTGTAATAACAGAAATAACAAATTGCAAACTTCCTGCTCACATTATACAATACTCTTATTAACTGTTGTCCTACTTGTGCATTATTTTTTCATCGAATATGTAAAATTTTAAGTGTAAACTGTACTGCCCCCACTCGCAAAACAGTCCCATATGAATAGGAATCCCAGCAAAGATGGGACTGCTATGCGAGTGGCGGCAGTGTAGTTGGTTGAAGATTTTCCAAAAACCGTTCAGTCAGAGTGGACTAAGTACAATCAATTACTTAGCAATTTCTCGGTTTCAAGCTTTATTTTAAGTTTTTTCGCGATCAACACAGAGCGATGTTGTGATGAATAGTTATTGAGATTTATGGCAAAAATTCAGGAACATTTGTTGAAAAACTCAAAACTTATAGAGTTGCAAGCTTTAAAGTCGTTTTTCTAGAAATTAAGTCTAGATTGAGTTTAAATAAGGGCGAAAGTAACATGAGAGAGTTCTCTTCATCGACTCTCTCTTCTGCAAATTAAAGTGACAAGATGCAAATTCAATCGAACTTTTTTACTCTTAGACGCTAGATTGCATCGCAACCTAGCGATTTATGACCAAAAAGTTCAACCATACTTGCATCTTGCCACTTTAATTTGAAGAAGAGAGAGTCGATGAAGAGAACTCTCTCATGTTACTTATGCCTGTTGAGAAAAACATTTCAATACGTGATTAGTTCAATCACCACCAAGCAGTGAAATGTATTCAATAACAATTTGCCATTATTCATCACTCGTCGTCGCAGATATATCGGGCTATGTCTGCGGAGCTTACATATTGTGCATCCTAGCTTAATCACTCAGATCCTGCTGATCTGAGTCAGCCGCCATATGATTGCGCCCATTTGATTTGTACGCGGCGGCTGACAGCTCCACCCGGCGGCTGCAAAACAGTTTTAGCCAAGGTGCACACCGTGTACAAATCATACGTGCGCGGTCTGACGCGATCTGAGGGTGCGCGTTTCGAACGCAGCTTGCTGAGAATCTAAGATAAGCGCGACAATAATAGATAGAAGGCACATTCTGACTTCAATCTTGCATACAATATTGTATGGAGAGCTTTGAGGGGAACTTTAAGCTTTACATATTGTATGCAGTGATACCTATACAAATGTGCGCAATCCGATATAGAATATACGGATATAGTAAATGTGTGAATAGGGTATCGGGATGCTTCGTTGGCATAGTCCCCTCGTTCGGCCTATCTTAACGTTAACCAAAAACTCAAACAAACACGCCGAACTGGATATCGCAAAAGCTTTGCGCCAAACAACTGTAACATTTCGTTTCAATTTTAGTACTTTGGAGTATTAAAATTGTATGAAAATTTCACTTTGTTTAGCTTTTGTAGACGCCATGATTCTTCGGATTAGTGGGTAGTCTATACACATGATCATAAATGGCATGATTCTGGAATATTTGGAATTGCCTTTTCAATAACTGAACATTTGATGCGACGGTCAAAGATGCTATTTTGAATTTGTATGTTTGTTTTTAACGAATAACAACTATTTTACAAATTTCATGTGGGCCGAATATTGAGGACATTTTTTTCACTATGTACCCAAATCTTGGCCCATCAGTGAAGTGACGTCAAAAACACCGATAAAGTGACGCCAACAACATTGCTTGCGTAAGAACCAGAAAGAACGAACAGAAAGATAGATTTTGTGTGCGGTGACTGTAAAAATATAACACAATAATCGGGTTGCATTGTTTTCGTTACTAAAAAAGAAAGAACTTTAGTTTAAGTGATTTATTTATAGTTTTTTGAAAATTTGGCTCCAAAAATGTAATTTGAAAGTATGATTGGTGAACAAACAGAGATAATACCTCAGTAGAAATATTGAAAAAATGAGATAATAAGTGGTTCTAGTGCATGGAAAGCAATAGGCCAACGTTGTATCCACTAATAGGCCAATTTTTGTACCATAGACCAACGTTGCATACCATCACATCGAATCTTTTCAACTTAGCCAAGTAAATTCTTGAATATTTACGTTAGTTTACTTCCAATTGGTGAAACATACATTGCCTAGAGTGCGTAATAGGGTCAACATATTATTTCTAGTGCTATTAATTCATGAGTTATGGTCAAAATTGTCAAGGCGGTTTGCAAATTAGGCCAAGGAATGATCCATATACCCTACAAAATTAGCAAACTGAACTGTATTAGATATAAGCATCGATATAGAACCATGTACATAATTAATGACCTGACAAGTTGATTTTCAATAAAAGTATCTTAAAACCTGAAGAGTTATCGGATTATTATTTCCTACACAACAAAGGTTATGGGCCCAGCAGCCCAGATCCAGTGGTTAACTGGCCCAGCAGCATCCAGTAGTTAACTGGCATCGACTTCCCAGTGGTTAACTGGCCCAGCAGCATCCAGTAGTTAACTGGCATCGACTTCCCAGTGGTTAACTGGAGGCAGCAGGGACGGAACGGTAGGATCTAAGCCGTTGGACGTAGCCAAGACTGGTTGGACAGACCACTTCCGAGGACTTGGACGAACGGACGGACGAACTCTCGGACAGGATGGCTCAAGGCGGCTACAGTAGCAGTAGCAGCGATGGTCAGAGGAACGGTGGCTACGAGAGGGGAACTCTCGAGCGCACTATGCCGATGACCACTTTCTTCGTTGGTGGAGACAGAGCGAACATCTTCGACGGACAGGAGGCCAGCTTCCCCGCCTGGAAGTGGCGTATTGAGCATCGGCTGATCAAAATGAAGCTAGCTCATACGTTGGTAAGGACGCCCGCCGAAGAAACGTTCTTCGCTCCTGTGCCCGGCGCTACCGTAGAGCAGGAGACAGAGCGGAAGGAAAAGCTGCAGAAACGGCTTGAACAAGACGTCGAAGCTCTTGATGAGATAGTGATGCTCGTCAACAACGAAGTGCTGAATAAGCTGATCGGCTTGGAGTTCGCCAAGGAGGCTATGGACGTCTTGGTCAAGACGTACGAAAAAGCTGGGACCGCTTCCATGGTCAGAATGCGAGAGAGACTATTCTCGATCAAATATCGACACCGAGATTCGCTGCGCAAGATTTTCGACGAGTATGACGTCGTCGTGAGGGAACTCGAACGGATGCGGTCCGGAATCACGCAGGAGGAGAAGGTCCACGCACTTCTCAGTGCGGTTCCCGAGCGGTTCAACCACGTTAAAGGAGCGTTGCTGGTACTCTCCAACCAGGAACTTTGCCAGAAATCCATTACGGATATCAAGCGGATGTTCCTTGATGCTGAAGCTGGGGAAGAAAAGATGGCGGTTAAGAACGTTGCCCTCAAAGCCAAGAAGAGGACGACAACGCGTTGTTTTGGGTGCAACGAGACCGGCCATTTCAAGAACAAATGTCCACTAATGAAGAAGTTCGTGGCGAAGGAGAAGCAGAAGTATAAGGAACAGCAGGAGAACAACAAGCGTGCTTTCGCAATGATGACGCGACCTAACGGCAGCAGCGAAAGGACGGACAACAGCAAACGAGTGCGGTTTGTCGTAGATTCGGGTGCGAGCGACCATATGGTGAACGACGAGCGCCTTCTGGAGGATATCCAAGATTTGGAGACACCGGTGATGATCTCCACCGCCAAGTCCGGCGAGAAGCTTCGGGCTACGAAGACGGGGAAGATGAGGTTGAAGAGCGTTGTTGGTATGAATTCAATAAAGAATCTTGAATTGTACAATGTTCTTTTCGCACCTGGTCTTGAAGAAAATCTCCTTTCGGTTAGAAGGGCGGGTAAAAATGGTAAAAGAGTTACTTTTGCCGGGGAAGAGGTCATCTTTCAATATAAAAAGGAAGTAATTGCTCCAGGAAAGTTCAGTGATGGTTTGTTCTACCTTGACTTTATTTGGGATGGAAAGTCCACGGAATCGGGTTCATGCTCAGCGTACGTTGGAAAGCGGGAGAGTCTTGAGACTTGGCATAGACGATTGGGGCATCTGAGCACTTCAGGAATCGGAAAGCTGATCAAGAAGGGAATGGTTGAGGGCATCAATCTACCTTCCGAAGAGTTAAGCAAAGCAGGCGTATGCGATGGTTGTTTGGCGGGGAAGCAGGCTGCTTTCAAGTTTCAGGATATGAAATTGCCAAGATCAAAACGACCATTGGAATCAAGGTTGCAACCATTCATTTGCAAAGATTTACATTCATTTGCTATTATCTCAGTTCAGAAGCATGCTATCGAAAAACAATGTATGGATGAATTTAACCTTGTAGTTTTATCTGAAAGTTTGCCAAATAACATTGGGGTCGCACACGCGTTCCAAAGTCGTGAGCGAGCTGTGAAGGCAACTTTCCACAGCGTGAATGAAATTTACATTCATCGCGTGGAGAGTTGCTTTTACAGCTCGCTCACGACTTTGGTATACGTTTACGACTCCAATGATATTCGGCAAACTTTCAGATAAAACTACAAGGTTAAATTCATCCATACATTGTTTTTCGATAGCATGCTTCTGAACTGAGATAATAGCAAATGAATGTAAATCTTTGCAAATGAATGGTCGCAACCTTGATTGGAATTGATACATTCAGACGTCTGCGGAAGCATGGAGCAAGAAACATACGACGGCTACCGTTACTTTGTAACTTTTATAGACGACTACACGCATTTTCTGGTAGTTTACCCGTTGAAGCATAAATCCGAAGTCTTTGAGAAATTTAAGGAGTACGAAGCCATGGCAACAGCTCATTTTGAAACAAGAATCTCGATGCTCAGATGCGATAATGGTGGAGAATATACTTCCAACGAATTTCAAAGACACTGTAAGGAAGAAGGGATTCGGATGGTGTATACGGTTCCGTATACTCCACAGCAAAACGGAGTAAGTGAACGAATGAACAGATCTCTGATGGAGAAAGTCAGAGCAATGCTCTACGAAAGCAAGTTGTCTAAAGGTATGTGGGGAGAAGCGTTATACGCAGCAACATATCTGATCAACAGATCTCCAACCAATGGACTAGAAGATGACAAAACACCTTATGAAATGTGGTTTGGAAAGCGCCCAAGTTTAAAGCACCTGAGGATTTTCGGTTGCACGGCCTTCAAACAGATTCCTAAGGAAAGGCGTCGAAAGTTAGACTCAAAAACTAAACCGTTGATTTTTGTGGGGTACGCAAACAATGGATTTAGATTATGGAACAAAGATACAAATTCTATCGAAATCGGTAGAAACGTTGTATTCGATGAGTCTGTCATAGTCAATCGTGAACTTGGATCAGCTGATTCAAACCCTGGGAAATCTTCTGGTCAAGAATTGATTGTGGGTGCACGATTTGATGACAACAATATGTCTAGTGAAGACAGTGAATATCTTGTGGAGCAACAATTGGATAAAGAACCAGAGGAAAATCTGAGGAATGATGATTGCATTGAGGATCGTACATTAGTCAACGATGACCTAGAAAATCGTGATTTTCTTGAAGAATCGGTTGGTGAAACTGATTATGAAAGTACGTATGAAAGTCAAGCTGACGATGAAGATGAGGAGCAGAAATCATTACGACGAAGCAAACGAGAAAAGAAAGCGCCTATCTGGTATTCGGACTACACAGCGAAAGTAGCGGCAATATGCAACGAAGAAATTCCCCAAAACATCGAAGAATTGAAGAAAACCGCAGACTGGGAAGAATGGAAACTGGCGATTAAAAACGAGCTTGATGCATTACACCAAAATGAAACTTGGACAGTGGTTAACTGTGTGCCAAATGGATTAAAAACAATCCACTCCAAGTGGGTTTTTGCAATCAAGGAAGATGGAAGATATAAAGCAAGGTTAGTCGCAAAAGGATGTTCTCAGCGGCCTGGATTTGACTACAGCGATACATACGCACCTGTAGCCAAACTAGAAAGTGTGCGATTGGCGCTAGCGCTAGCTAATGAGCATAAGTTACTAGTGCATCAAATGGACGTCAAGACTGCATTTTTGAATGGAGAATTGGATGAAGAAATCTATATGAGACTTCCAAGAAATGAGAATGGACATGGTCAAATAGTTCATTTACATAAAAGCTTATATGGATTGAAACAGGCAAGCAGATCTTGGAATAAGCGTTTCGATGATGCTATGAAAACAGTGATTTTATCCCTCTTAAAAATGACTGTTGCATCTACAAGTCGAAAACCAAAGGAATAATACTGATACTCTATGTAGATGATATTTTGGTGATAGCCAAGAATATTGACGATGTCTCTTGGATCAAAGAGAAACTAGGAAGGTTATTCCAAATGAAAGATTTGTCGGAGGTTAAGCATTTCTTGGGAATGGATATAAATCGTGATTTTGAAAATCAGACGATAGAAATTTCTCAATCACAATACATTGAAAAACCTCTCAAACGGTTTGGAATGGCCGAGTGTAAACCGGTGGGGACACCATTGGATACAAACACTAAATGGTCAAAGTCTGAGGAGAAAGTTACAGAACAACCCTATAGAGAATTGCTAGGATGCCTACAATATCTTTCAATTACATCTAGACCGGATATTTGCGCTGCGGTTAGCATCTTGAGCAAATACACAAATTGTGCTACAGATTGGCACTGGTCTGGATTAAAGCGAATTCTGAGATACCTACGAGGAACAAGCAATACTAAAATAGTATACGAGAAGCGAAGCGGATTTCCTGCTCTGGTTGGTTTCGGAGATGCAGATTTTGCAAACGATCCCGATGATAGAAAATCAATATCAGGATACGCATTTCAATTTTACGGGAATCTAGTTTCGTGGTCAACGAAACGACAACCGACAGTAAGTCTATCCACCAGTGAAGCAGAATTAATAGCACTTTGTGCAGCAACAAAAGAAGGAGTGTGGTTAACACAACTTCTTAACGAACTGGATGTAGTAATAAAACCATTCATCATTATGGAAGATAGTATTCCATGCATCAACATAGCGGAGGAACCGAGGTCACATCAGAGAATGAAACACCTGGACATAAAATACCTGTTTGTGCGGGACCTCATCAAACAAGGCAAGCTCCAATTACAATTCATCCCAAGCGTAGATCAGCCAGCCGATGCGTTTACTAAGGGGTTACCTAAAGTTACGCATAGAAGATTGTTCAACATGCTGAATGTACAAATTGTGGGGAAGTGTTGAGAAAAACATTTCAATACGTGATTAGTTCAATCACCACCAAGCAGTGAAATGTATTCAATAACAATTTGCCATTATTCATCACTTGTCGTCGCAGATATATCGGGCTATGTCTGCAGAGCTTACATATTGTGCATCCTAGCTTAATCACTCAGATCCTGCTGATCTGAGTCAGCCGCCATATGATTGCGCCCATTTGATTTGTACGCGGCGGCTGACAGCTCCACCCGGCGGCTGCAAAACAGTTTTAGCCAAGGTGCACACCGTGTACAAATCATACGTGCGCGGTCTGGCGCGATCTGAGGCTGCGCGTTTCGAACGCAGCTTGCTGAGAATCTAAGATAAGCGCGACAATAATAGATAGAAGGCACATTCTGACTTCAATCTTGCATACAATATTGTATGGAGAGCTTTGAGGGGAACTTTAAGCTTTACATATTGTATGCAGTGATACCTATACAAATGTGCGCAATCCGATATAGAATATACGGATATAGTAAATGTGTGAATACAAAATTAGCAAACTGAACTGTATTAGATATAAGCATCGATATAGAACCATGTACATAATTAATGACCTGACAAGTTGATTTTCAATAAAAGTATCTTAAAACCTGAAGAGTTATCGGATTATTATTTCCTACACAACAATGCCTTCTTCCCGGATGACACGGCCTTCCTAGCAGCCGATAAGGACCCTGCAATCGTGGTGACGAAGCATGCCCAAAACAGTCTGGAGGAGTTCCAGCGGAAGTGGAGAATTAAAATCAACCCCGCCAAGACCCAAACTATATTCTTCACGAAGAAAAGAGCAGCACGAAATCTGCCCAGATCAGTGGTTTCAACCAATGGAATTCCATCTACTTGGGTGGACGATGCCAATTATCTTGGAGTGTTATTCGATTCCAAACTTACTTTCGGAAAACACATAAATAACGCGATAAGCAAAGTGGACAGAGCGACTCGGTCCTTGTACTCGCTTATAAATCGTCGGTCCAAGTTGCACGTGAGAAACAAAATGTTAGTTTTCAAGTGCATATTGCGTCCGATTATGCTCTACGGTTCTCCAGTATGGGGGGACTGTGCAAAGTCTCATCGTAAGCGCGTTCAAGTTAAGCAGAACAAACTCCTTAAGATGATACATAACTTGAACCCATGGTACCCAACGGAGCAACTTCACCATGTCACGAAAGTGGAAACTGTTGAGGAGTGCATCAGAAGAAGCACTATTAAATTTTCTAATTCGTGCCAGTTGTCCTTGAATCCTCTAATTGAAGACCTTCTAACATAGCCGCTGTGATATTAGATTAAGACTTCTCAGATCTAGGGTTTTTTTGTTAGTTAGTTTTCCCTACATTGCCCAAATACTATTCACAAACATTGCATTCCTATTATATTAGAACAGATAATTCGCAGCTTGAAAGGTAAACCAAATCTCTGCAAATGTAATTGTATAATTGTACACTATTGTTTAAGTTGAAATCGAATAAATAAATTGAATTGAGAATATCAACTTCCAGTAATGTTTGGAATTCCTCCGAGAAGCTTCTCTGAAATATTTTCAAACACTGTGCGCAACTTCACATAAAAAGTGTGTTACGAATTTCATCAGAACAGTTCTCTGAAACTCGTTTGAACCTCATATTTTTGATTGAAAATTTCATCCGCCTGCGAGTTGAAACCCAATTTTGTTCATCAATTCGCAAAAAAACAGTTCTTTTCATAATTTTGACAAAACTAATCATGATTCACGAATGTTCGTTATACAAGTTTGAAAATATATATTTTTTAGATTTCCAGAATCACAGAAACACGTGTAGCAGTCTTTTTTTGTAGCAATTTTGCCAAGGAGTCCACATAAATACCAATTATTCTGTAAAATTAAGTCGATGTTTATGTTTAATAGTGACAGTATTTTGTCTATAATCCTAGACAAAACTTGAACTTTACGCTTGAACGTCAGGGAGTTTTTATGATTCAGTTGACTTCAGAGGATTCAAAATAAATTTTTGAAAATGATTCTGTAGTTGCCTCCGTGGTATAGCACTAATGAGTTGCATCAAATATCTAATATTGAAACATTGGAACAGATGTCAACTAAAATCATTGAAAAAATCGCTGCAGTCTTCTATTGCTACGAAGAATGTAAAAATTGATGGAGATACCAATAAAGATTATTAAAAAAATAAATCAGTTGACATTCTCGACTTGTAATTCAATACTTTTAATGTTTTCCAAGCATTGAAAAAATCGCCCCCCTTTTTAGTATTTTCGCCCCCCTGGGCCTGATTTTCGCCCCCAGGGGGTCGATTTCGCCCACTTTGGGAATCACTGCTCTAGAGCATCATCGATGTTTGACGAACTCGAAACAAACGGAAATAAACAAATATGATGCAATAGTTTTTACAATACAATTGTAATCTCATTAGGAAAGCCCAACTACCAACACACGTTTCAATAGTAGAACTATTGATAAACAATCAAACAACTAATGATTTACAACTGTAAAACTTTTTCGTTGATTTCGAAAACTTTGGCCAATTTAGAATATATTTTGTTCGAGCACTTTTTTCGAAAACGCTTTCTTGACATAAATAGTTGTTCGAAATCGTGGGAAGTAAAGGGTTAAAACAATCCATTATTTCATGTTGAAACTACCAAAGGGTTAATCCTTTATGAAATTGTTTATGTTTGAAATGATGCTGAAGTTCTAAATTTATTCACACATTCGATAATGAACTAGCAAAAAATTGAGAAAAGCAAGGTTGTACAGGATCTGAATCGATAATTTGAAATTAGCTTGCTCATACAGATTATCGATGATTTGCATAAAATTCAAATATGCTCACCAAATTTCTCTCAACAATCATTTTCCCGGTCATCATCTTAAATTCCCGGCTTTTTCCCGCTTTTTTCCCGGTCGTTCTGAATTCCCGTCTTTTTCCCGGTTTTCCCGTTTTTCCCGGTTCGGTGGCCACCCTGAATGTTTGGTATTTCATGCGCCCCCGAAATGTTTCAAAAGGTTATGGAACATATTTTGGCAGATTGTGAAAATGTAGTCAATTATATTGACGACATAATATTTTTTGGCGAAACAGAAGAGGAACATGACATGGCATTGGAAAAAGTTCTAAAACTACTAAAGAGTTGTAATATTTTGCTGAATAAGGACAAATGTATTTTCAAAGTTATGAAAGTCGAATTCCTTGGACATTTAATGTCGCCAGAAGGAATTCGTCAACTGTTAGTAAAGTCGAAGACTTACAAAAATTTCGAGAGCCACACACATCAAAAGAAGTCAGGAGTTTTCTTGGACTTGTTACGTATGTTGGAAAGTTTATTCCTGATTTGGCTACAATCACGGAACCACTTCGGCAGTTAATTTGCACGGAAAACAAATTTATTTGAACAATAGCTTTGAGCACTTGAAAAGTTTGATATCGAATGTAAAAACGTTATCTTTCTTCGACAATACATTGAGAACACGAGTGATTGCGGATGCTTCACCTGTTGCTTTGGGAGCAGTATTAGTTCAATTCGAAGGAAACACTGATGTTGATCCTCACATAATCAGCTATGCAAGCAAAAGCTTGACAGCGACAGAGAAAAGATATTGCCAAACGGAAAAGGAAGCGCTGGTGTGGGCCGTGGAGAAATTTTCAACGTACCTTATTGGTCGAGAATTTGAATTAGAAACAGATCACAAACCGTTAGAGATCATATTTTCTCCATCATCTACGCCTTGCGCAAGGATTGAACGATGGGTACTAAGGCTTCAATCGTTCAAGTTTACTGTAAAGTACCGCAAAGGAGCAGGAAACATTGCAGATTCTCTATCACGACTAGTAATTGGAAATGATCCGGTAGAGTTTGAAACTGACAGTCATTTTTATGTCCTCGCTGTTCAAGAATCAGCAGCCATTGATGTGGGTGAAATCGAAGCAGCTACTCTAGTAGATCCCGACCTTAAAGCTGTTAAAAACTCTCTAACGTCTGGCAACTGGAACAATCCTTTGGTAAAATCGTACGAACCGTTTCGAAATGAACTAGGCATGATAGAAGATACAATTGTACGAGGGACCAAGTTAGTTGTACCACAAGCATTACGGCCAAGAATGCTTCAACTTGCGCATGAAGGACATCCAGGAGAGTCGATTATGAAGAAACGATTGCGGGATCGTGCATGGTGGCCAGGAATGGATCGAACCAAGAGATGAACCAGCCTAGGGCTGAAAATCTCTATAATAAAGAAATAATAATAATAATAAGAATGGATCGAGAAGCAAAAGATATTGTTACTAAATGTGAGGGATGTCGATTAATAGGACTGCCAGGTAAGAAATAAACCAAATTTGGGCTGAGAATCACTATGTTCAGAAGGTGATAATAATAGTAAGGATCAACAGGTAAGCCCCTTCCTATGAGTAGACGAGAGTTACCAACGAAACCATGGATTGATGAGGCTATTGACTTTATGGGACTACTGCGGTCAGGAGAATACTTGTTGGTGGTTGTGGATTATTTTAGTAGATATAAAGAAGTTGAAATTATGTCAAAGATCAATTCTCGCGAAACAATCAACAAGTTAAACAGAATATTTACACGTTTGGGATTTCCAAGAACCATAACACTCGACAATGCAAAACAATTCATTGGAAAAGAATTTGAAGAATATTGCAAACTACACGGTATTCACTTGAATCATTCAGCGCAGTATTGGCCACAGGAAAATGGATTGGTAGAAAGACAAAATAGATCGCTTTTGAAAAGGCTACAGATCAGCAATGCATTGAAGAGAGACTGGAAGAAGGATCTTAACGATTATCTACTCATGTATTATACGACACCACATTCAACCACCGGTAAGACTCCAACAGAACTATGCTTTGGGCGTACAATAAAATCAAAGATACCATCAATTGAGGACATTGAAACTACCCCGGAATCATCAGACTATAGAGATCAAGATATGGTAAACAAGCAAAAAGGGAAAGGAAGGGAAGACAGAAGACGTCACGCTCAGGAATCTGATATTCAGGCTGGAGATACTGTATTAATGAGGAATCTACTGACGACAAATAAACTCACAACAACGTTTGGAAAAGCGAAATATACAGTACTGAAACGCACAGGCGCACGAGCTATAGTAAAGGATCAAGAAACAGGAGCAACATATGAAAGGAACGTTTCACACTTAAAGAAGATCGTTCCGTCTACATCTGACTCAACATTTGAATTTGAAGACAATAGTACCGTTGCCGTATCCAGTTCGGAAGAACCAGTAACGCCAACGTCGGATAATGAAGATTCAGATTTTCAAGGATTCTCGGGCGATGACGGCGATGGCATGTTTGCGGGGATGTAAAGAATAAGCCAGTAATTTCAGATAGCATTATTAAATTATAAACATTAAACTATATTGTAATATTAAATGAATTGAAAATTTCTAAAATCTTTATAAAAAGAGAGATGTGCTATCATTGTATAATAGTAGGCTATGATAAGATGAAGAATTAATAAATCAGATCATTGTATGTGTCAAAAGAGTACGGACGTATTGAATACGGATTATCACAAATACCTTAAGGACATTCCGCCGATTTGCTTCAGTTCTCTCTGCGCAAACACGTCGGAAACTTGTTCAGGCCGTGATTATGCCTATATTCACATACTGTGACATAGTGTATTATCACGGTCTGTCTGCAGCACTTAAGGAACAACTTCACCGGTGTTACAAATCGGCTGTACGGTTCGTCTATAGTCTGCGACGTCGAGATAGCTGCTGTCAGAAACACCATTGTGGGCCACGACCTACCGACGAACTACCATCTACGTACCTGCAGCTTTATGAAACGGGGGTATGATGACAACCTGCCCGATTACCTCCAGAACCACCTAGCTCGTGGTCAACAACAACGAACACGGTCGTTTATCATCCCCAGACATACGACAACGAGTGGTAAGAGCGTGATGATTGCCAGAGCTTTATGCTGGAACGGTCTACCTTTGGAAGTGAAGCAGAAGCCAACTCTAGCTGCTTTCAAAGCAGCAATCACAAGATTAAATTAAAATTCTTTGACGAGTTATCTCGTTAAAATGTAAACTAACTTTAAGTCAATTTGTTAAGTTCAATTCTGGATCCTTAGTATATTTTTCCAACACCAATCCAATATCCTTGACCTGATGTATAGTTTGTAAAACTAATAGGCTAACGTACCCAATAAACAACAAATTACAAAAAATTGAGGTCGAAGCATTATCATTTTCCAACTATTGAGAAGCAGTTTTTTCTTTCAATTAAATCTATGAACATAAACGTGTATATACCAAAATTATTAAAACTTGCATAGCAAACATATCTTGGTACGTAGTACACTCTGCGAATGGGTAGCGTAAAATGCAATCGTTCGCCGCGTGTCTTTCAGCTGTGCGGGGGCACGAAAGCATCGTGCGTGAATGCAACATCGAACTGCAACGACGGCGTAGTGTTATTGTTGTACTTGTGTGTGCGAGTGGGTGGGTGGATTTCCATTGCACGGAAAAATCAATAATATTTTGTTGCTTTGTTTTGGTTACGCGCTGGCAGTCTTCATGGAAAATCGAGAATTTTATGGCTTGTTTAGGTCATGAAACTTCCGAGTGCGTTCTGAATAGGGAAGGTCGAATTCCGAGACGTTACATTCAGAAGGTTTTTCGTTTTCTTACCATTATGATGTGCGCGGCCGTCTCCAAATCCTTTAGGTATGATTCCTCCATCGTTCCGCAATGTTTTCCTTGTTTCCAAAATCCAAATGAATCTGTTCGATACCAGTTTTCTTCAATGTCCAGTCAATCCTAATTGAGTTCACTCAGCTGATTGTTGCTTCAGAAATCCTATAAATTCTTGAATCACAAAGGGAGAATTCCCACACACCAGATCAAAAGGAAACCAAAAAAATCCACATTTGGAAAATCACAATCGTTGCCGGCGAGCTCTTGGCCCCATCCGGAAACCCCACTTCAGAGTTCTCGTTCTCACACGTTCCAGCCGTAGTAAACTTTTCCGCCCTGTTATCGCTCTGCACAATAATCCAGTTCCCGTTCCTGCTGGCTGCCTAGTGCTCCAGAATGGGGTTCCCTGCGCGGTGGTGGTGTGGTGTGGACGGTGAAAATTTTCGGGCTCCGTTTGGGGATCGTCACTCGCGCGAACGAATTTTCCACTCTAGGTACTATGCGACGGCACGGGCACCCACGGAAGGTCGCGCGGTTTCGGGATCACTACGCGTGGAAATGTGGCTGCGGGAAAACTAACGAAAAATAAAAATTTCCTCACTATTTTTCACGCACAATGTTTTTCGGACGAAGAACAGTGGAAAAGTGCGAGACTTCTTCGTCGTCGCCGTCGCGAAAGCAACTCGAAGCTGAAGAGAAAGAAGAAAATAAGCAAATTTTGACAGCTTGGCGCAGTGGGATTTTGGTACACCGGAAAGCTTCACCGTGTGCTTCACACGAAAGATTTTCCGAAACTCTGAACGTCATGTTTTCTGGGTTTGTGTTTTGCTCGTGTTCTTCTAGCGGTTTCTGTTTTGCTTTGTAGTTCGTTACAAGGACGCCAAAACAAATTGAGTTCCTTCCTTTTACCGCTGAAAGAATTTTCATTAAAAGTTTTATTAGGATAGTTTCGCTAAAAATGACCTCTAATCGGATAAAAATGATACACAACAGCAACTTCCAGGTGTGTCGTTTTTGTTTGCATGCAAATGCCACAGATTTGAGTAGTATCTTTGACGAAATCTCCGAAAATGTGATTGCCATGAATCAGACCATTCAGAAAGTTTTAAAAATGTTGGAAATTCAGGTATGTGATAGAAAATGCAAAAAAAAAAATTCTTTTCTAATCTTTGATTTTTATAACAGATTTCGTCCGGTGATTTACTTCCTAAACTCGTCTGCATTAGTTGCCGTGATACATTGGTATCCATATCCCACTTTCGAAGAAACGCACAAAGATCGTTCGATTTGCTAGAAAAGGCTATGGAAACGAAACCCGGTGATTTGACCCTAGTAAAGAATTCCGATACAGAGTTGTCATTAGAAGAAACATTCGATGGGTTGGAACCGGACGCCGTCGAAGAATATGATCCGCATCAAGAGACAGCCGTAGTGAAAGAGGAACTAGAAGTTTCGACCTCAGCGTTTTCAATAGTGGAAGTTGAGGATCAAGCCAAAAACGAGGAGTATTTGGAGGAAGACTTTCTGGAAGACGACGGCTTCATTCCGGTGCAGGACGATGGACAAATAATAGTGTATAGCAAACCCAAAGCTCCCAAAACTGCTCGCAAACCCAATGCGAAAGTGTGCACCATTTGTGGTGCAAAAACAACGGCAATGTCGGTGCACATGCGAACACATACAAACGATAGACCGTTTGCGTGCAGCATGTGCGACATGAAGTTCTACACCAACGGAAAACTGCGCTGCCACTTCGATTCGGTGCACATCGGCGAGCGAAAGTTCAGCTGCGAGATCTGCGGGAAGTCCTTCGTGCTCAAGAAGAATCTGAAAGCCCACATAATGTCCCACTCGGCCAAACGGGAGCACGTGTGTTCGCACTGTTCGAAAAGCTTCCTGTTCCGGTGGTCACTGACGGCTCACGAGCGAATCCACACCGGGGAACGGCCTTACGTTTGCACATGGCAGAACTGCGGCAAGAGGTTCGTTACGGTTTCCAATTTGATTCAGCACCAGAAAACGACCAACCATTGGAAGGAAGCGCCGGAGGAAAAGTGTCCGCTGTGCAGTAAGGTCTTCCAGACGAAGGCGTCTCTGAAGGCACACAATACGAAGACGCATGGCTTGGGGGCTCATCAGTAAGAGGAACGTAAGTGATTTGTCTATCAGACCATTTATTATTTAATGTTGCTATCTGAATCGAATCTGGTTTTAACTTATACGTTGATAAAATTTGAGTGAGGTAGTTGTAAAAAGTTATATCAGACAAATTTATTTATTGTGAAACAAATCCAAATATTGTTTTCAGGCCGGTCTATGGTCTTGATAACGACATTTTTCAAATCATGCTGTTGCGAGGCTGCTGGTGCCAATTATCGCGTACGTCGGACGTGCTCTCGCTTCGCTTACAAAGTAATCATGTGTGGTGCAAGAAAAAACACCCTCGTAGTTGATTTTACCGTTCGGCCGGTTCGCCCGGATGTGAAAAAGGTGCAGCAGTTTTTGGAGGAAGAAATTAAACTTCAATATTCCGATGTTGAAAGCATACAGTTGTATCAGCACCGCAACTGTGTGCTCATTGAGATGAAGAGCTATGAAATTGTCTCACGCTACCAAGTGGAGAACAATTGCAAACGGGCAATGCTTTGTGCGGGAAAAGAATTTCGCATCCCCGTTTACGTCGATTGTGATTTCGTGACCGTACGAGTACACGATCTTCCTCGGTCAATGGATAATTCCATTATCAGCAATCACATGCTGAAGTACGGGGAGGTAATTTCCATACGAAATGATACGTGGAAACACTATTTTTCCGGAATTCCAAACGGTGTGCGAGTGTTCAGAATGCGTTTGATTCGTGACATTCCGTCGTTCATCACCATCGAAGACGAAAGGACGATGGTTTCCTACATCAACCAGCCCAAACTATGCCATCAATGCGGCCAACCGGCCCACATAAATAAGACGTGTGCGGATTCCAGTTTCTCAACTCTAGCTGTAAACAGGCATGAGTCAGCTAACGGGACATCCGGGGAGCTATTTAATGCAACCGATTTCCCTCCTATCAACAACATCGAAGAGCCAGCACCCGATACAAATGAACCTACAGCTGAAGACCGTAAACAACACAACAACGAAGACTGGACCGACATTGAAGACAATGGATCAAGTACATCATCTGATTTCAACGTTGTGGCACACCAAGCGTCGGCGATTTACTAAACAAAGAGAGAATGCAACAAAAAAAGCTTGCCCTGAGCAGGGGTCCCCCAAAACGGACCACAAAGTCACACCAGTCGACACTTTGTCGAAAGAAAAGAATGTTTTGAAAAATAAGAATAGGAAGAGAGTAGTTTTTACTATTTATAATCCTAAATAAGTATAAAGAATATTGGCTCTGTGAAGCTGAAATCGGCGGGTGAGCCTTGAAATAAGCGTAATAGATAAAAAAAAGACAGCACATAATTGTTTATCTTGCATGGTTTAGAACCCCAACAAACATGTTTGCTGTACAAGAGTTGAATAAACCGATCTTAAGCAAACTTTAGCTTAAGAAACTGTTATTAAGCTAGTTTTGTTTCTTATGAAGATTGGTCCCTGTAACCAAATTTATCGTTTTTCTACAACTCTTAAATGTACTAGTCAATTATGAAACTAAATATTTGAAGGATCATTTTGAAACCTATTATTTGACTAACATATTTGAAAACGCGACCCATCTTACTCCACCACATTTTTGCGGAGGCAAGATGGGTCGACTAAGAGAAAACTCAACTTTTATTAAATCTGCTATTTTGATTAGCTACCATACACTGAAAAAACTTTTCACATTGTTTTCATCTGTTTTCCCCATGGACTGTTTCCATATGCGTATCCATTGAATTATATGGGAATATCACATAGATTTTGTAAAGTTATGTGATTTTCCAATAGCAGTTATGGGATTTTCTAATGTTTTCCATATACCGTATTGATTTCATGTGAAATTTCCAAAGAAATTTTCATTGGAAAATCCAATAAGGGTTATATAGTCAAACTAATGGAAATTTTCCATGTGATATGTGATTTATTTTTTCAGTGTAGGAAAGCTTGAGTGTATAGGGCACTGCATTGTTTTGATTTTATATGGGATTTTGACGTTTCTTGGCCTTGTTGTTTACAAAATTTCTGTAGGAGTGAAAGAGACGGAAAGAATTTCATGCAGTGCCCTATAGTCTTCGATCTTCAACCTAACTATCCGCTTCAATTACGAACAGTTCGTTTTAGTCAGTTCGCTAAATGTTCAGCTGTGGCTCGATATGCTCCGACCATAGGCTATGCTACTCACTTGTAAAGAGTTACACTTGGATATTATCTCGGCTCAGAAGCATGTATCAAAAATTAAGCATATCTTTACCTACTATAGTAGTTTTATGCAAAAGTTTGCCGAATACAGTAAGGGTCGCACATTTTACCAAAAATTTGTGACAGAGCTATGAAAGCGCCTTTCCTCCAAGTGAGTGTAATTTACATTCACCGTGTGAAAAGTTGTTTTATAGCTTTCTCACGGCTTTGATTAACTTGATTCCCCTGAAATCGATCTTTGACCTTTTCATTGCAAGAATGGGAACGTAAGTCAGACTTCCTCCGTCAGATCGTCAGCTTTCGGTATATGTTCACTAAAGCAGGGATGTACAACACTTCGTGAGCTTTACTTCTGAAACGTTTGTTTCCTGATCCGCACATTTTACGATATCACTCTTTGCATGGGACTTTGACTCTGAACCATCTGCTAATAAGATACACAGTGTACGGCTCTTCGACATACTTGCTGTCGTTCAAGTCCGTGAAGAAGGCTCGATTGTTCGTCTTATGACACGTGATTCACGTGTGTCACTATCAATATACCGGCCGGCTGCTTCCGGCCGAATCTCCAGTGTCGTCAGGAGGCTATTGTAGGACTCAGGTAAACTTTTTAACGGCATAATAATCTTCATCGGGCTTTCAAGACCTTGACCGGAAAATGAAAGACAGTCGTACAGTTCTTCAAGTTCAAACAAATGTTTTTCTCTGCTGCACCTTCCCGGATAAAAACTAACCATAGGGTGTTCGGTGAAAACCATTCCTGCACCATACAGTGTACCAGCTACAATAATGTATATTGATAATGAAATGGTTCACTAAAAGCTTCGCACATTGTAGCTACTATACATTTACATTTGATTTTTATGTAACAATATATTATACTGTTTTTCTTACGTTTGAACCATTCACTTTTCCAAAACATTTTTTTTTCCGTGCATTTTTAATTATTTATTCAGTTTTAGATTTTTTTTCGTGTTTTGTTTTGTTTATGTTTGTGACTTTTTTGAAAGGAAAGAAAAAAGTGAATAAGTTAAAACATCAATTTAAAGTCAATAAAATGTTTAAATAAGTAGTAAACCAGATGTCTTAACTGCCGTAATTCTGCAAAGTGACGTAAGCGCCATTCAAAATGTCGATATTTGTTGGTATATTATATGTAATATCTGGTGTAAAAATAACACTGTGGTATGCCTGTTGTATTAGAATGCAAGATCTAGTCGTAATCTATCATCTATGGAAAGAAACTTAGAGGAGGAGCAAGAGTTTTATGCATAATAACCAAAAATTGGGCCAAAACTATCAATGTCGCTTACGTCACTTTGCAGAATTTGGGCAGTTAAGAACTGCAGATCCAAGAGATATGGCGGGTTATGTATGTAGAGTGCGATGAGAGGAATACGTTTGACGAACTTTATCTTTGACGTAGAGCCATCTTTAACATATGGACTGGACTGAATACTGAAAGAAATTCTAATATAGGTTCGTCTGTGGGTTCGCTTTTTAACCTTACTTATACTTGAATCGAACTTGACAGTTTTCTCATGAGTTGTTATGTATTTCCCCGTGTATTTCAAACTTTAGTCAAACTGGAGCCTCAATATTGCAATAACGGTTAAGCACGCTGTAATGATACTTATGTACCTCGTCACCCACTTCATGCAACTACATTAGTGGTCTAATAATACTTAGCGCGCTCGGCATAGTTCCATCATGTCGCTCAAAGTGTTGCCACAAATAATGCTTAGTTTGCGAACCCCGGTTATCTGGCTGGTGGGGCATGGGAGCCTAAGCTTCAACTGTTAATGCCATAAGAGACTACTCAGAACTCGACTCAGACTTAGACGTGGGCGATCCAATACATGAAGAATTCCCAAAGTGCATTCTTATAATGCTAGTAAGCCTAAGATGACATTAACAGGAGGAAAATGACAAGATAATATAACATTATATGGTTTATGTAATGTAAACCAATACAACATAATAAAAGAGAACCTTCCCAAAACCATTTAATTAAATGTATTACCAGTAGTGAAACTACAATTAAAAACAATATATTTAAAGCCTGTATCTGCAATAATCGGGACACAGAAATACGGCTGTAGCTCTGTAATGAATCGGTAAAATAGGCCAAATAATTGACTGATAACTCTTTGGTGTATGTTTATTATTTGTGCCAAATTTCATAAAAATCGATGCATTACTTTCAACTGTGGATGAAAAACAAACAGACGTGGTTTTAAGCGTTTTGTACAATCATGACCAATTTTCATTTACATAGTAGATGGTTCTTTTACGCTACAGTTCAAAGTTCTGTGATGTTAATTATGAAATTTCGTTAGCAGTTATGATACTTATAGAAACGCTTTCTTGAAAAATTTCATCAACTTTTATCAATTGGTTTGAAAGCTACTGGTGTTGATAGAGCTGAGCGTAAGTGAAAATTTTTCGTATTTTTCATGTGCGATTTTTGCCTGTGTAACGTTTTATTTTATTTGATGTAACAGATCGTATTGTAAATGGATTATTGTATAAGAAAACCACATGCGTATGAAAACCCTTGCCTCATAAAATCATTGCCTCGCATTTGAGCTATTCGCGTGCACGAAGGTGATCATCGATTGTTCGCCCTTCGGGTAATATGCCACACGATTACTTTTATGAGAGAGAATTCGGCGATTGTGAACTCTCTCGTGAGCTGTTCGGAAATTCGTCGGTGGCGCAACTTCGGACTTACAGCCCGACGGTGCATGATAGCAGGGATGTGGAGAAGGAGACTTTAGAGTTCGCCAGACGGTCGATCAAACCGGTAGGTCGTATGATCGCTAAGCGCTTCACCGGGATCTCGCTCGATCGCATCCAGTGGAACTTATCGTGAACGTTACAAAGAAAACGTAGTGGGGGTGGAATAAAATGCGAGACCATCCCTGCGCAAAGGGAGCCGATCGAGGAAAGACGAGGCGCTTTATGATGCGTCTTGAGGAGAGACAAAAGCGCCACTCGGGTGCGCTGGATTACTGTGGGAGTCATCGGAATGCGGCGTGGATAGAGTCGGTGATGGCTGTGGCAGTGGAGATGCCTTGGAAGGCGAAGAAATAAGAAGAGGGCAAGATAAAGGGAAGTGCTTCTGATCAGACAGCAGGGTTAAGTGATAGAAAATGTAAAGAAAATATATGTATTGAGTGTGACCTCTGTTTCTTTTGTTGCTTTCTGAGGGAACGCCCCATTCTATTTGTTACATTGGCGCCCAACAAAAAAACTCACAAAGAAAGAGCTAGCTAGGTCTGACCATTGTTGTTGGATTCTGTCTATTTCTCTGTGCAAATAAGGCAGAAATTCGTTTGTATGTTACCCCATGAAGAAGTGTTTGTACGAAGAAGAAGATTAACTGGCCGTAAATTAGTTGCCAAGATTGGTTGGTATGTGATTATTTCGCAGGACTCGCTGTAACAACTTTGTGATTTGAGATTTGTAGATTTGAGATTTGTGTATTTGGGATTTGTGGCTTTTAGGTTAAGAATCAGTGAGAACTTGTAGCTGAGATGATTTCACAGGATGCGCTGTGGTAATAACACTTATTGTGTTTTAGCGAGGTTGAGCTCATTTAGGTTAATGTAGGTTTCAAGTCAAGATTAGAAGGCAAAGAGGAAAAACGAATGAGGGTAGCTAAAAATTTTTTCAAGCATCAATTTATTGATCCCTGAAAAAATTTTCTCTTTGTGGGGGGATTGTGTAACGTTTTATTTTATTTGATGTAACAGATCGTATTGTAAATGGATTATTGTATAAGAAAACCACATGCGTATGAAAACCCTTGCCTCATAAAATCATTGCCTCGCATTTGAGCTATTCGCGTGCACGAAGGTGATCATCGATTGTTCGCCCTTCGGGTAATATGCCACACGATTACTTTTATGAGAGAGAATTCGGCGATTGTGAACTCTCTCGTGAGCTGTTCGGAAATTCGTCGGTGGCGCAACTTCGGACTTACAGCCCGACGGTGCATGATAGCAGGGATGTGGAGAAGGAGACTTTAGAGTTCGCCAGACGGTCGATCAAACCGGTAGGTCGTATGATCGCTAAGCGCTTCACCGGGATCTCGCTCGATCGCATCCAGTGGAACTTATCGTGAACGTTACAAAGAAAACGTAGTGGGGGTGGAATAAAATGCGAGACCATCCCTGCGCAAAGGGAGCCGATCGAGGAAAGACGAGGCGCTTTATGATGCGTCTTGAGGAGAGACAAAAGCGCCACTCGGGTGCGCTGGATTACTGTGGGAGTCATCGGAATGCGGCGTGGATAGAGTCGGTGATGGCTGTGGCAGTGGAGATGCCTTGGAAGGCGAAGAAATAAGAAGAGGGCAAGATAAAGGGAAGTGCTTCTGATCAGACAGCAGGGTTAAGTGATAGAAAATGTAAAGAAAATATATGTATTGAGTGTGACCTCTGTTTCTTTTGTTGCTTTCTGAGGGAACGCCCCATTCTATTTGTTACACCTGTTTATAACCTTTGAATTTCTCTGCCAATTTTCATGAAATTTTCACAGAAGGTAGTTGGTTAAATGTATATTATGCCTGCAAAATTTGATAATTATTGGTATAGTACTTTCAATAGTACAATCGAAACAATAAAGGGTGCTGTCTTATTGCTGTCTGAGGGGCTAAAATCACGTTCAGTCCCAATACATGTTTCGGCTATAAAATTGTTGATAGTGCATCGATTTTTTTGAAATTTTGCCTATGCAACAGACGTAGATTGAGAAGTTTTTGTTCAAAATTTCAACCATTTTCTTTGTCAAATTCAAAAGTTACAGCGCTGACAAACAAAACTAGGGGCTGTACAAAATTCAATGGTGCACATTCTACTCTTTTCTTGCTACAACAAAAAGTAATGCCCCGATTCACATGAAATTTTGTAGGTAATATAAACACATCCAAACATGTTATTAGGCCAAATTTGAGCAATTTTAATGTAACTATTGCAGAGTTACAGCTGTATTTCTGTGTCCCGATTATTGCGGATACAGGCTTTACGGTACATTTTATTGTTTGAAACCATACGTGTACCATACAATGTACGGTTTATTAAAACCCACGTATCAGTATTTATAACAATTCATTTATAATATAATGTATGGTTTAGCAAAAAAAAATATATATGGAGAAAATATTTTTTTATATTGTTACGATACTTAACAACCCGTATAGTATATTGTGAAAATCTTATTTACAATTTACTGTATGGTGTCTACATTACATTTTATTGTTTTTGTATTTTTATTTTTACAGTGGTGTCTATTGTAAAAATATGGTTTTAAATAGTACTGTTACAATACAACGTTCGGTTTTTCTACTGTATTTTTTATTCGGGTTCTGCTATGTTCAAACCAAGGTTCAAACTACAGAGTTTCTTCGATAAGGACACATGCGAAGTTACGCGATGTTTTTTCGTGGTAACTTCAAGGTGTATACTACCTGAAAAACGGGAAAATTGTGAACCCTCGGGGAATTTTACTTAACAGGGAAAACCCTGGAATTCTCAGAGAATATATTGAGCCCTCTTGGAATTTTACATCGATAGAAAATAAAATATTAGGTCGAATGAATAAAAAGTAGAATTTTACTACTTGTAGATCTACTAAAAAATAAAGTTCATAGAATTCATTACATTGCTGGTTTTTTTCCAGAAATTCCGTTAGGCGCTGTCCATAAACCACGTAGACTCATTTTCGGTCATGTCAGACCCTCCCTCCCTCCGTGGACTTTTGTTCATACAAGCTTTTCGAAATTTGTATGGAGCGTAGACTTTGGCCAGACCCCCCGTTATCCCCCTGAGATTCCTACATTTTTCCAAGATTTGAATATCTTCTTCCGAGTTTCTTTGTTGGCAATTTTTCAGGATTCCTGAACGTCAACCGATTTCTCCTGGCTTTAACGGGGATCAGTGCTGCAATTTTTCGACAGGCCTTTATGATAGCGACATTTTACTTTTCTTCATTTTCTCCGTTTTGGTTTTCCTGTCAATGTTGCTTTCCACTTAGCAACACGGGAGCGAAATGAAATAGGTACTCGCACGCAGCGTGCTGAAAGCGAGAGCTGACAGGGCTAAATTTCCATTTCCATTCAATTTTCTGTAGTTGAGTGTTTTCACATGTGGTAGCGTATAGGGCACTCACTCTCACAAGCCACCGCTTGAGACGAATGGCCTTTCAGCATGAGTAGTGTGTGGATGATTGGGAATTGATCTTGTAGGGTCGCTCACGAATCGAGCTCTCGGACTCTGTCAGTTCTCACATCGAGAAACTGAAAACGACCGCCGCAGTCATTCATTTCGACTGAAAAACAGGCACTGAGACTGATATTTTGCAGAACTGACGGGGATCCTACAGAACTTCTTTTCTCGTAGTTCTTCCTGCGTTTTTCAGCGAAATTTCATCCGAAGTTTTTCCTGCATTTTTTTACGAGAAATTTCCCTAGAGTTTTCTTCTAGTGTTTCCCAGTATATTTCCTAAAGGTTCTCGCTGTATTTCTTTTGGAGTTTTATCTAAGATTTCTCTAGGATTTTCCTCTGAGACTTCTCTCAAAAGATTCCTTCCTGTGTTAATGCTGGGAAGTCTCCCAGAGTTTTCTTAATTTATCCTGAAGTTTCTCCTAAGATTTATTCCGAAGTGCTTTTTGGGATTGCTGCAGGAGCTATTACTGATTTTTTCCTCCCCTGTTTGGTAAATTAAGCCACTGCGTCCTGTGTGCTGAACTTTTATGGCATAACTATTACTTATTATACAATTTCTATGTCAGATGGATCAAATCAAATATAAATAAATAAATTACTGATAGGGTGGGGCGGGGCAAGATGGGTCGCCTAAGGATGGATCACCATAACTTTGTAAATATAAATCGTATTGGTTTGTATTCGTCCGCTACTCTTTAATACACTAGTTAGCTATGCTAAAAGTTGATAAAAAGTTTATTAAATACAAAATATGATGTAAAACAAGCAGTTTTAAAAAGTGATCGATTTTGCGCCGTGAAAAAAGTGCGGGGCAAGATGGGTCACCTATTAAGTAATTCTCATTTTCTCAACGAAAAACGTCAAAATATAAGATTTGTTCCGCATTCATATATGCTCCATATCCATACTGAGTAAACAAGACCTAATGTTTACTAGATTTTATAAATTTATTTGGAATACAAAAAACTTTACGATTTGAGTGGTCCTAAGGCGACTTGAAAATCGATGTTTTCACTAAAAAAAATATCATTATTTTATGTTATAATTTTGAGCATTCATTCCGCTTGATTGAAGTTATTTATGAGATAGTCTTGTAATAAAAAATAAATAACTTTTGAATGCTCCAAAAATACGTTCAAAATTGAAGGTGACCCATCTTGCCCCGCGGCCGTTTATATGGAGACTATATGGAATGTATCACATAAGAAAAATGGCTAAAAACCATTTCATTTTTTATTTCCAATGAGAATGAATAATGTTTCAATCAATGCTCTAAACTTTTGTATATTCATGCTGGTCATCTAACAAAATTATAAACATAATCAAAACATGAGTAATGCGCCCGAAAATGGCACTGACCCATCTTGCCCCGCGACCCATCTTGCCCCGCCCCACCCTACTTCTAATGGAGTGCTTCCCGTGATTTTTCTAATTGTGATAAGAGATTTTTCTAGGCTTTTCCTCATAGTAGTTAACAGGATTTCTTAAAGTGATTCTCCCGAGGCTGTTGTTTCTACCTAGATTTTTACAGATTTTCTTGGAATTATAGCTCTTCTTAGACTCCCTACCGTAAATTGTCCTGAGATGCTGGGTGCTTCTTTTGGGATTTTTTTAGTAGTTATGCTCACGGAGTTCTAACAAGGATTTATCCAACAGTTTTTCTTAGAATGTCTTTTAAGAAATCTATCGGAAGGAATCTTGCGAGAAACTCCGGAAAGACCTATTAGTGAAATCTGAGAATTTTCTGAATTTCGATAATCTGAACTTTTAAAGAAAAAAGAGCAGCTGAAGTGATTTTAATGAAATCAAAGTAAAGTAAAGGACTCATCTGGACGTCCAGCTGCCAGATGGGTTTGAAAAATGTTGCGCAAGAAAGACAATACAAAATGCTTGGTTTTATTTCCTTCAATTTTGAAGGAAATTTATGAAGTCTCGCATAAATTGTCACACATCTTCAAAGAGTTTGTTTAAACTCCATGTTTGCCATGTTTTTTTTTATTTTAATTTGTGATAGAATATCTAAACTCTAATCTGTAGTGTTGCATGGAGACAGACAGGTTATTTTTGTATAAGACATTTGGGAAATTATCTTAAATTATAAAGACAAAGAGTTTACCGAAATTGATTACTTCAGCATGTGAACTTCGGGTCAACTTTTTCAAACAAAAAAAAAACACGAAAACAAACAAAAAAAACATGGAATCAAAACCTAGGAAAGCTATGAAATGATGGTTTACGTAGGTATTTTCTTGCTGTTCACCAACGACAAGAAGCTAAAGACTTCCCTCAACAAGTCCCTGGTGCAGCCAGTTCCAGATCAAAGATGTTGGTGAAGCAAAACATTTGCGCTCATTCTGCGAATGGAGTGACATGACAAAAGTCGGAGTCGTAGCGAGGTGAGAAATTTTGACTCGAATGAAGTGATTCGTCGTGTAAATGTAAAAGGAAAATCACTCCATTCGTAGATTGAGCACTATTGCCTGGGTCTCCGAATAAGAAAAATCGTGTTGAAGGTGCGGTGTATCAGGATCAAGAAAATTCTATTGAACCGATGCTGGAGAAGTATCAAATTATGGCCATGAAAAATTGATTGAACTTAAATAATCAATAATGTCCTTATTTTGCATCAGTAAAAAATATACTTAAGAAAAAGAGCACGTATACGATTGTGGCACAAGCCCCTACATTTATAAATTCGGCCTTCTACCTATAGGGATACGCAGTCGCTTTTGATACCCCTAAAAACCTTAGCTATTTTATTATGTTTCCAGTTCAAAACCGAATTAGCGACATTTTTTCTTTTACTTCCGCTGCTTTTGCCTTGCGTTAAACACTATGTCGGAAGTGGGGCGCTGTATACAGTACCAGGTGTACAATACAGCGCCCTACTTCCGACATTGTGTTTAACGTAAGGCAAAAGCAGCGGAAGTAAAAGAAAAAATGTCGCTAATTCGGTTTTGAACTGGAAACATAATACAAGGGATTAGCTTGTTCGTTTTGGAAAAACCCACTACTGGTCTTACCAAAAACTTCCAAGGATCTAGTGAAAACGAAGGTAATTCCCAGAGTATCTGCTCTGAGATCTCATAAATAATTTAAAATAAAGCCCCAAATGTAAATAAGGATTGTCATCCAACAAGCTCACAACGTAACCAATCTTAATTGTGTTCTATTCCACAGTTACACCTACCCTTTCGCTTCACTCGTCGCGCCTGCCTTCACTTCATGCGTCTTGAGATGTACCCTCAGGGCGTACTTGCTCTGGAACGTCTTGTTACAATGCTCGCAAACATCTTCCCGCGGGTTTTTACAGTGCGTGTTGGTCTTTTGATGCTGCTTAAGGTTGGAAGACGTGGCGAACCGTTTCCCACAACCGTCCAGATCGCACAAGTACGGCTTTTCCCCCGTGTGAACCCGTTCGTGCTTGACCAGGGCCCACCGGAAGAGGAAACCCTTGGAGCAAATCGAACAGATGTAATCCTTCTCAGTCGCGTGCGAAAGAATGTGAGCGTTTAGGGTTTTCCTCAGGACGAATGCTTTGCCGCAGATTTCGCAGGAATACTTTCGCTCCCCTATGTGGACGGATTCCACGTGCGACCGAAGTTTGGCGTTGGTGTAGAATTTTCTTTCGCATTGTTCGCACTTGAAGGGTCGTACCTGCGTGTGCGTTCTCATGTGAACCTTCATGGCCGTGGAGGTGGCCCCGCAGATGGGACACATCCGAGGACTTTTCACATATGGCTCCTTCATGCTTTCCTCTGCTGATGCTTCTTCCTCTTCGGATTTTTCCGGTGGTATCGCTGGCGCCATTGGAATCTCCGAAGTTTGTTCTTCCTCGTCTTCAACGATATACTCCTCATCTACGTAAATATCTTCCTGATGAGATTCTGTTTCACCTCCGTCATCCAACATCACCCATTCCATATCCGTGTATTCCGGATCAGGTTTTGCCTCACTTTCCTCAACTGGCATCGACGGTTCCTCTCGCTGTTCAAGATCAGGTGGTTTAACATCTTCCACCACTGTTTCACATTCTTCTTTTTGCGAAACAACCAGTTCCTCGTAGGCCACTTCCAGGACAGGTTCTTCGATTTGGTAGTCTTCTTTCACGACCATCGAGACAGGATCGGCATCGTCGTCAAACCTCGCATTGGGAAACTCTTTCAGCAACCGAGCTTGATCCAACAATTGAATAGATTTCCTAGTCGTTTCCTGGAAGTGCTGAACGGAATGCAGCAAATCCCGGCAATTGCCGCAAATCCGATTGGGGTAAGCATCGTTCTGAGCGATCTGCATAAGATAAAAATAAATAAATTTGTCGTTAACGAACGCGCCTGAGACAAACCTGAATCCCGAGCGTGGTGAGTACTCCCCGGACGGTGGCGTTGATTGTGATGATGTCCGTTTTGCCGACGATTCGATCAAAAAGAGGCGCCAGTTCCGCCGTCGGGTTCATCGTTAAACAAAAGCGGCAGACCTTGGTGTAGTTTTCCACCAAAGCTTTGATGCGGGACACGGACATTTTTGTCGTCCCAGGCTATGAGAACGATTGGTAGAAAGAATCAATAATTAAGATTTAACCGATTTAACATAAGTTTCGAGAAAACATTTGAAACTGTGGCGGATATTAAACTACGATAGAAAAATGCGAATAAAGAATAAAACAAACAAAATTTGACAGCTTTGTGGACGTCATGCGCACTCTCGTTGATCTTTCGAAAAGATCCTAATTTGCTTCTACGACTAGAAAACAAATTCAGAGTTTATTCAAATATTACGTAACGCCAAATTTGACAATCCCTCCCCCACGTAACAACTTTTGTATGGAAGTTTTCGAAATTTTGTATGAAGCGTAACACAGCGCCCACCCTCCCCCCCTTTGCGTTACGTAATATTTAAACGACTTTTTCAAGCTAAAACAAATTTCGTTGAAAAATTTGAACTGAATTGCTGATACGAGGAAAGGTTTTTTCCACAATTCGGGAGTAATTCGCGAATATGGCGTAACTAACAAAACAGTAACAATGCGAAAATCTAGATTGAGTTTAAATAAGGGCGAAAGTAACATGAGAGAGTTCTCTTCATCGACTCTCTCTTCTTCAAATTAAAGTGACAAGATGCAAGTATTGTTGAACTTTTTGGTCATAAATCGCTAGGTTGCGATGCAATCTAGCGTCTAAGTGTAAAAAAGTTCGATTGAATTTGCATCTTGTCACTTTAATTTGCAGAAGAGAGAGTCGATGAAGAGAACTCTCTCATGTTACTTTCGCCCTTATTTAAACTCAATCTAGAAATAACCGAATTTTGCTGATCAAATTTAAATTCCTATTTAGAAGTAATACAGAATTCAACTTAAATAAGGTTAATTGATACCACAGAGAACAGACATCCAAGTCCAGTTCCGAAACTGTGTAAGGAATTTAACGTCCATTTGAAATCCGCAACACAAGTGGCAATAGCGTGGCGCTGCAATCGGTTAATTTCCCATACTAATTTAATTCACCACTTGAAATGTTTCAATTCACCACTGACTGTGGCAATATGGTGTTTGGTGGCGTTAGTGTTGTCATCGTGTATTGGTTTGCAACCTTACTCAAGTAAAGATTCAAATCCTTACACAGCTTCCCGAATGAAATTTGTTCTAGCCTGGATGTCTGTTCTCTGTGTTGATACAGTTCTGACATAGTTTCTTGTTTTTCTAAGAACACTGCACGATTTTGATATTTTTTGCACTAAAAATTGCATTTATTTAATTACGCCTTGATATCTGAGAATGCTAATTTTGCCCAATACTATGCGCCTCGAATCGATATCATTTTCAGAATCGCCTTTTACTATTCGCCTTGTTTATGATTTTGACAGAATTTCGCCATTTGCTTTCGCCGTGTTTACGTTTTGATTTCAGTTTCGCCTTTCACTTTCGTAAACAAAACACCAAACAAAACAAAGGAGTAGAATTTCGCCATTTGCTTTCGCCGTGTTTACGTTTTGATTTCAGTTTCGCCTTTTTCTATCGCCGTGTTTACGTGTTGATTTCAGTTTCGCCTTTCACTTTCGTAAACAAAACACCAAACAAAACAAAGGAGTAGAAGACGTAATTCTTGTTTTTGTTCGTTTGGAATAGGGCACTGCATTGTTTTGATTTTGTATGGAATTTTGACGTTTCTTGGCCTTGTTGTTTACAAAATTTATGTTAGAGTGAAAGAGAAGGAAAGAAATTCATGCAGTGCCCTATAGAATGGAATTACGCCTTTCACTCAATCAGTAATTTTCAATAGTTAGAAAAGTGATATCAAGGAAACTTTGTGAGCATTTGGAAGACAAATCTAGCATCTTCTCACTCCTGCAATAGGGTTCTTTAGGGGTATCCCGATTATTTCATAATCTGATTCTCCGCCCAAAAATTTGCCGAAATCCAAAATTTCATAATTTTTGCAGTCCGGGAACTATTTTTAAAAGGCATTTGAAGTTTGTATGGGGAAAATTTTTTATTCGGGTTGAACTGTCACTTTATCGATTGAACTGTCATTCTATCCAGGAAAATTAAATTTGTTTTGTTAATTTAACCATCAAAACAAAAGTATTAAAATCCAATAAAATCACGTTATACTCAGAAAAATGAGCTCTTTCGATTAGGCTATAGAAAATAGCAATATTTTATTCACTAAACAACCCAATTACTCAAATTGTGTACATTTTGTTGGTTACGGCTTTTTCGCTAATTATTACGGAATTGTGAAGACCCATTCCCTGTAGTTTATTGAATTTCCCTTCCTTTTCCCTCTCAGGCGAATTTTGACATTTTCCGGTGGTTTGTTTTGATTCCCATCTTGATTCCCATTCGTTGCCGTTCTTTTCTCCCTCGGAGAGAAAATTGAGATTAAATCGACACTGATTTTTCATTTGGGCCTAACTGACATTTTCGAGTTTTCTTCATCGATCCTCTTTTTGTGTTATAACAGAATGTGTATTGAGTTTTCCAAAGATTTTTTAGTTGAAATGCGAAGAAGACGACTACATCTTGCTATAGAAACAAAAAGAATAATGATTTTGTTTGTTTTGATCAAGTTATTAGCGAAAGAGAGAGTCGACGAAGAGCAATCGATCAAGCGATTATTTGGCGTATCCAGTGTTATAGTAATTTGGCGGCAAGAGACATATTAAAAGAGCTTAAATCATGGGAAAGTTAGTTAGGTAATTTATTTTCGACACTTTACACATTAGTGTGCATTCATGTCGGTAAATCATGGGAAAGGAATTCGGATCAAGCAAAACTCTATTATTGCTAATCAGTGTGAAGCTCGGTGTGAAGCAAGCAAGAAGATTGACTGATGCACGAAGCATAAAGAAGAAAAAGTTTTGAAATCCAAGCGGTACACTCAGGCGAATAAACCTAAGATTATCATAAGGTCTAACCTCGGGTCTAACTTATGAAATGGCCTTCATAATGTCGGTTTATGGCGCAAAATCGACTCACAGTTTGGCTTTTATACACATTTAGCAACACGAAATTCTCAAGCGTCGATAACCGCGTGGGTTGGACACGAGCTCAGTGATCTCGACGTTCATGGATCGATTCCAGTCTGCATCATTTTACGATTTTTCTGCTCTTTTCATAAGTTTATCTTACACTCAGCGAAGTAAACTACCGAAATTTATCAAAATACCTTATGAAATTTAGCCATAATGGCTAGTTTCCACCTGGTACGTACTGTGCAAAAAGATAGGACAAGTATTGATCAAGTAATGATTCCGCTTCAAAATTACTTGAGCTATTCGCAGATGGCAAGTAAGGAAAAAAGTGTAACATTCGTAACACCTCCCGTGCGAATCAAATGGAGCTGTCACTTTTCCTTGCGGAAAAATAGTCCGCGCTATTATTCCGTAAAGGAAAAGTAACGTTTCTCCCCATACTGGATCAGTTGTCAAAATTACTTGCGGAAAAAGGTGGAATTTTACTTGAGCGCTCTACTTGGCAACAAGAAACTAAGCTTAACTGTAAAGTATGGATGCCATAAGCTCGGCCATAAGAATACCTTATGAAAATTGAACATGCTTATTATGACCTAATTACATATTTTTTTTATTTTTTATTTTTATTTATGTGTATTTTAACTTAGATGCTAATTCTACACTCAATAATTACATAAAGATAAACTTATGAAAAGAGCAGAAAAATCGTAAAATGATGCAGACTGGAATCGATCCATGAACGTGTCGAGATCACTGAGCTCGTGCCCAACCCACGCGGTTATCGACGCTTGAGAATTTCGTGTTGCTAAATGTGTATAAAAGCCAAACTGTGAGTCGATTTTGCGCCTTAAACCGACATTATGAAATTCGTTCTAGCTGTTATGAATTGTTTAAAGGCCATTTCATAAGTTAGACCCGAGGTTAGACCTTATGATAATCTTAGGTTTATTTGCCTGAGTGTTCTTTTCGCTTAGTGCATCAATCTATTAGAGCTTGCTGAGGTTTATTCACCTCTCTCTTTCAAGCATGCAGGCGGGATAGGATTTGTTTTCATCGGGAAACGTTTCCTGATGACAACAAATCCTATTCCGCCTGCATGTTTGAAAGAGAAAGGTAAATAAACGTCTGCAAGCTCTATAGTCTATTTTACGAAACGACAACAGTGTTGATATTGATATTAACACTCACGGACTTGTGCGCGACCTCCTGTCAAATTTTCATTCATGAAATTAGCGATCAGCTGATCCGAAACGTCTCGGCTCATTCTCTCTTTAAAATTCACACAGGGCCCTGACAGCGCCATAGTAACAGCATGTATTCAATCGTAGCCAGCATAGCTCAATTTCAAGCGGTGGGTCCAAATTGTCAACCGCATTAGCAACGGATCCAAGCCGTCAAAAGTGTAAACATTCTTAGTTTGTTTTCTAGGTTTTCTACCTACAAGTTTTGTTGTCAAAGTTTGAACTACAAAGCCGCATAGCAAATCAATAGCCTTTGGTTAGGTCTCAAGGGGAACAAAAATATATCGGGCAAGCGACTGCCGGAAAGACCAATCTCGATGCGATGCCCATTATGCGTCGCATCTAAGCTTGCATCATTGGCATCATTGGTCCACTGTATCGTCGTCTTCCTGCTTCCCGTTCTTCATGTTGTCCCTCGTGAGATCACCGGATTGCTGGCAGAATTCAGCTGGGTCTCAACCAGATTTCTGTGCCTCAGTTCGAGTCAGGTAATTATTGTCAGGATCAGCTGATGGCTAAATGGGTTTTGCGAATTTTGCTGGAGCTGAAGAGTTTCTTTCGACGAGCGTTATAGGCCTCGACACCTGTACCAGGGATTACCAGGTACAAGGTAGGCCTCCCTTGCCCTGTAGAAATACAGGTGGGAGCCTCCAATGCGTGTATGCAACGGATTTCAATGGGAGCAGGGAAACCTAGCTTAATTTCGGCCGATCTCTCGGAGTGCAAAATAGAGATCATGGAGCGGAACAACGACGATATACTGTACACTCAGAAAAATTAACATATTGAATATAAGTGCCCTCCACTTAGATTGTGACCAATTGCTTTTGCACTTACAAAATAAGTGCAGCCCTATCGAAATTTCGTCAATTCAGTCAAGAGACGTGCTCGTGTACACAAAATGAACAGACACTATTCGACCCTGATGCGTACCTTCTATTAATACCAGAATTGAGCGAAGGCAATCTTTCTCGACCGTCGTAACTTCCGTTGTGACAACTGCATAGGCCGTGACTTCGGATGATCATTTTCGTCAGCCGCGTCGTCGCCGGATCTCCCTGGACAGTTAATTCATTGGCCGTGGCATCGGTGGATTGAATACGCAATGCCTTATAAACAAAACATATTTAACTAATAAACCAAACAAAGAAATAATCTGAAACTCGGTACGGAAAGTTATTTGTATCAGTTCAATCGCAGGTTATCCAAAATTTTCATTTATTTTGATTCAGAAGCCAACTTACAAGGGAAATAATTTATTATTCATATCAATAGGAATCATGTGCCTGACGATTGAAATCCCATCGATTAGTTTTTGAAAAGCAAAAGGTTTGCACATAAAATTCATCTTGACTGAATTGACGAAATTTCGATAGGGCTGCACTTATTTTGTAAGTGCAAAAGCAATAGGGTCCTAAAATTAAAGACGAAATCTCGCTTATATTGAATAATACGATCAAGCATGGTATTCTAATCGAAATTGTACTTTACTCGAACTTGAAAAACAAAGGAATAATGAGAAAATTCGAAATAAGTAAAATGGTAAATAGTTCTACTTTGACATTTGAGGTCAACCTTGTGTGACTGAGCTCGACATTTTTCGCACTGGGATTTCAAAAATGTTCCTATCTGACATACACGGTGAAAAAAAATCACTCAAAGTATGTGTTTCAAGCTAGGGACGAGACAAAAGGCTAAAAAATAAAAAATATATATTTTCAACTATGGTTAATAAAAACGTCAAAAAATGAGTAAATATGTACTCTTGCACCATATATTGTGGTTTAAAACAAGAATCCCGATAGGACTTTAGGAGCCTATTGGTCACAATCTAAGTGGAGGGCACTTATATTCAATATGTTAATTTTTCTGAGTGCAGGGAGATCCGGCGACGACGCGGCTGACGAAACAACGGAAGTTACGACGGTCGAGAAAGATTGCCTTCGCTCAATTCTGGTATTAATAGAAGGTACGCATCAGGGTCGAATAGTGTCTGTTCATTTTGTGTACACGAGCACGTCTCTGCACAACTCCATCCGGCAGCTTCCAAATCGAAGAATTTGACCTTGGTGACGGTGGAGGAATTGTCGACGTTGTGCAATTCTAAAGAAAATATAAAAGAGATGTACGTAGCTCAACATACTTTTTGAAGATTGAATAATTAAGTTAATTACTCACCATGACAAACACCAAGCAGCTCGGTCGGCAAACTTCTTTGAGCACCACGTTTGAAGGAGAAATATCGGATTTTTCCGCGACAAAACGGGCGTTGCCAGCGCGCGCCATGCTCGTTTTACGTTGTTATGCTTGTGTTTGGGTTTCATTTTGATCACGGTTGACTTTTATCTTACTACACTCTAAATTTATTATATAGAGAATGAAATTCAATAATGTATCTTTAATTTTCATTAATTGCACATAGAATGATTTTTTTCTCTCTCATTCGTAGTCTATGTGCTTTCTGCACTTAGATTCTATTAGTAATCCTACATTATAGAGATCTGCGGAAGCGGCCATTTGTAAGCCAATCGTGCAGAGAGAACTGTCAAAGTGTGAGCCAAATGAACATGCTTATCGTTCGTAGGAAGACGTCGTTGGAACGGTATTGCAATCGGAACTAAATAAATTAAAATTATTTATTTTTAATATCGAGAAATTGACGGCATATGTAAGTTTAGTTAAAAGATAAAATTTAATTATTTATGCTTTTAAAATCTCATGCTTATGACGAAACTTCTGTTGCTGAACTTCTCAAAAAAAATCCATTGCTGCTTCTTACTTCACTTCTGCCGATATGATTAGCGTAACACTTTGCATTGAATTTCAGATTTCTTCGATTGCTCCGCCATTTTTTCAAAATTAAAAAAAAAACTGAAAAAATAATTAGAAAATGTAAACAAAACTACTTGAACCACAACGAAGTCACGCACAAAGTTTGAACATCTAGCTTTGTAGCAAGTGTTGGCAGCTGTAGTAAACAAAACAAACAGCGTTGCCGAATCGACATATGTAACTTCCGCTCATCTCTATGTAGAGGATTTCTAGATTCTATCAGTAAATTAATTTGAGTGTAGGAATTTTGGTTCTCCAATAGAGGAAATGAAAAGAACTAAACCCAAACTTGTCCATTGATCCCATCCCTCAAATGTTGATGACGGAAAGACGGAAACGATAGAGAAAAATCAGATTGAATACATGCTGTTACTATGGCGCTGTCAGGGCTCTGAAAAAATCAGACAGATAAACTGTGTTTGCTGCGATGTAAAAGTTATGCTCTTTATGCTTTTTATGCTTTTGAAATTTAATGCTGGCTACGCAATAGAAGGCGGCGTATCAGCCCCTTGAATTCACACGAGAATCCGCATTGACCAATCCACACACTAAGATTCAGATGTTCCAGCTCAGTAATTTTTTCACTGAGTTCAGTATTTTTTCCATCTTTTTACTGAGTTTTCAACAGCAGATTTATTTCGGTACACTCGGTAATCGTATTTACCGTTCACCAGTAACGATATTTACCGTGCTTCAGTAACTTTTGACAGTTTGTGAGCTGAGCTCGGTAACTCATTTACAGAATATCCGCAAAATAAATAACCGAGCGTACCGAGTTAAATCTGCTGTTGAGAACTCAGTAAAAAGATGGGGAAAATACCGAGCTGATCTTAGTGTGCAAATTCCTGTGTGGTAGTGGTTTGTGTTCAGATTTCCCGTGTTAATCTATCTGTAAGAACTTTGTAAACATCTTTTGTTCTCACGTATATGGATAGGCTTGCATTAGCTTTCGTGAGACATTTTTTGGACAACTCAAGGTTGTTAATCGATAAATTATCGCCGATAATTTAACGCCAACTATGACCTCGTTGGCAGTTTTTCGATAAACCGTCGTTAACGATAAAAAGTACGTTACATTATCGTTATCGTTATCGCGTCTTCGATAATTTATCGAAAATTATCGAGTTAACTGTTAAATGTCAAGTGAAGAAATCGTTGGAGTGGTGATTTTTTTTACTTCAGTCAACAAATGTTCCCGTTCGTGTACATGACTTAATTATGTATGAACATGTTGGATCATTTTTTTTTAAGTCATAACCTTAAGGGTATTAATACGCATCAAAATCTGCAACATGGGGACCGTTCATAAATCATTGGAAGGGGGGGGGGGGTTGGTGGTTCTAGCCGAAGTCTACGCTCCATACAAATTTTAAAATGTTTGTATGGACAAAAGTCAACGACGGGAAGGGGGGAGGGTCTGAGCTGGTCAAGTTTTGGTCTACGTGGCTTATGAATGTCAAAATGTTATCGCCCGGAAGAAAAGTCTTTTTTTTTCAACACTGTGATCAACAGGATCCGGTGGAGTCTTCGAAGGCATTTATACAAAAATGCTTATAGGAATTCCAGATGAAACCTCTGGGAAAATTCCTTATGGAACCGTTAGAGAAATCGTTGAAGTCCCTGGTAGAACTTCCGATAAAATGCGAGAAATTCTTGCATTAATTCGTAGCAAATTTCGCGATGGAATTCCTGGCGAAATATTCAATTCCATCAGGGATTCTAATGGGATTTTCGAAGGAAACATCTTAGAAATTCCCGAAGAAGTTCCTGTGGACATTTTGTTGGAATGACGGCAAATTATCGTTGAAAGATTCCCGATGGAATTCCTGGTGGATTCTTGACAGAATGACACGAAATTCCCGATAAAATCCGTGGCAAAATTTCCGATTGAACCCCAACTCGTACAAGCACTTGTTCAAGCAACCTTACAGACGTCAAATGTTTTCTACCAAGATTGCTATGATCAAAACTCGTAAAGTTAACTTCAGTTAACTAGCGTTGAATTATCGAACGACGATAAATCCTGCGATAATTTATCATCATCGCAGTGAGCGATAACGTTGAACACAATTATCGTTGTCGGCGATAACGATATTGTGGATTTACCGGCTACTTGTATTCTACCGGTCGCTTCAGTATGGCCTCCAAAGTAGCCGTTTTATAAAAAGAGTTACCTAATAATGATTTTAAACATTTTTACTGTATGCGCTATTCCTCGTTGCCACTAGCTACTTAGAGACATTCATTTTTTGACAATAAAGTTGATTTTTATATAAAAACGGTTACTTTGTAACGGCTACTTAAGTAACCGGTAAAATACAAGTCTAGATTGAGTTTAAATAAGGGCGAAAGTAACATGAGAGAGTTCTCTTCATCGACTCTCTCTTCTTCAAATTAAAGTGACAAGATGCAAGTATGGTTGCACTTTTTGGTCATAAATCGCTAGGTTGCGATGCAATCTAGCGTCTAAGTGTAAAAAAGTTCGATTGAATTTGCATCTTGTCACTTTAATTTGCAGAAGAGAAAGTCGATGAAGAGAACTCTCTCATGTTACTTTCGCCCTTATTTAAACTCAATCTAGAAGTAGCCGATAAATCCACAATAATTTATCGATTAACAACCAATGATGTTCACCGAATGTGCGCGTTGAAACGGAACACCCCTAGTGTAGCTGCAGACGAAAACATGATGAAAACAGAAATGCGAAAACAGTCGGGAAACTGTCAAAAAAGCATCAGAAATTCACAAGCGCACGTGAGATTTGGAGAGTCCCCGCGGAATCTGTTGTTCCGTGATTGATTGCAAGCTTCATTGGAATAAGTGTCACAAAGTACTTCCCCGTTTCCAACTATGCCGGTGGATCAGAAACGTATCAACGGACCCGAAGGCTCGCTTCCCTACCAGATTTTCGGTAAAAATCGGGACAAAACATTCGAGGAACGGGTGGCGGCCGTGTTCGATTCCAGTGGAAAGCGAAAGTGCAGCCGAAAGGATAATGAAAGCCGAAAGTATTGTAAGTAGAAGGTTTATTCTCTCGTCCATTGAATTCTATTCTTTACAATGTTGCTTCTATTTCAGTTATGAAACTCGGTGTGGTATCGACGGCCAAAGGCTCTGCTTATCTGGAACTGGGAAATACCAAGGTCATAGTGTCGGTGTTTGATCCCCGCGAGATTCCCAAGCAGAACAAGTTCCGTGCCCTAGGCGAGCTGTATTGCGATTTCAAGTTCTCGACTTTTGCCTGCGTTCATAGGAAGAACCCGCAAACCGATGCCGAAGAGCGCTCCCTGGCGGCGGCCATGACCAAGGCCCTGCAACCGGTTGTGTGTCGACATTTGTTTCCGAATTTTCAGATCGATATCTTCGCAAACGTTCTGGAGGACGACGGTTCCGTTTTGGCCGCTGTTATAACGGCTGCCGGGTTGGCCTTGAGCGACGCCACGATTTCCATGTTCGACATCGTGACGGCTTCGACGGTTGCCGTTATTGAGGATAAGATCTATCTGGACCCGACCCGGGAAGAGGAACAGCTTTGCTTGGAAGGCGGAAGAAATGGCAATCATGGAGTAATCACAATGGCGAAACTACATACTCTAGATCAGACGTCGGAATTCCGACAAGCTGGCAATATTTCGTTGGACAAATTGAAGGAAGCTTGCCAACGATTGAATGAAGCGAGTCTTGAAATAGCCCCCGTTGTTCAGCAGATGCTGGTGAGCAAGGTACAGAAACACATGGCGGAGATCGATCTGGAGGAAGAGGAAGATGTTGATGAGGACAAGGAAGATTTGGATGCGACCAGTACGAGTCAGGTTTCGGTTACTGCGGATGCTTGAATAAACATCGAGGTTTTCGGAAACGATTGTTACCATTTTATTCAGAGAAAATTCTTACAATTTTAATCCTGACTCCTTATAAGATTAATCCTCTGGTTTTTCCGGTGGGGGTCCGCAAGGTTGAAGCATTTTTTCCATGATGTTGAACCGGATCCGGGCTTTGGATTCGTTTTCCGCCACGGCAAAGTAGCTCAGCATGTCGTAGTGTCCCAGGTAGCTGGCGAGCGAGTCCCGGTGCTGATTTGTCAGCCACTCGTATTTGTTCGTGTCGGCGTGTCCCGTGCCGATGTACTTACTCTGCAGATGTTCCAGCTGGCTGTGAATGTTGTACCGGTCGCCCATGGTGGTTGATTATTTCAATAGTTAGCTCAAAATGAAAATTTGGTTTCCCACTTGCTCGCGGAGCGTGAAACAAAACCACCAACACAGCGCTTTGTAAACAAGAAATTTGACGTTTTGCTATCGCATCCTCATTCTGGTACACGGTTTGAAAATGTCCTATTTTTGAAATGCGGATTTTTTTTCTATTATTGTATGTCCTTTCCTATCAGGATTTACCATTGAGCGATTGACCCACATAATAAATATTTGAATTTATTCTAAATGTAAATAAAATTCCTGAGATTTTTCCCTTGACTGGCAAGTTATAGAAATCGCCAGAGCGGTGCACGTCTGGACATTTTGAAATCCTACACTTGAATTGCTGTTTGACGTTTACCTACTGTCGGTAAAACAGAACAGAGACGATTTAGGAGTCGTTTACAAAAGTCGAGTAAAAACTACCGTACTATTTAGAATGGGCTTAACTGCAAAACGTAAACATCGAAAAAAACCACTGAGACAGACACCCAAGTCCAGTTCCGAAACTGTGTAAGGAATTTAACGGCCATTTGAAATCGGCAACACAAAGTGGCAACATGGCGCTACAATCGGTTAATTTCCCATACTATTTTAATGCACCACTGACTGTTGCAATGGTGTTTGGCGGCGTTAATGTTTTCATCGACTCTCTATTCTTCAAATTAAAGACTTAGTGAGAGAGTGAGATGCAAATATGGTTGCACTTTTTGGTCATAAATCGCTAGGTTGCGATGCAATCTAGCGTCCAAGTGTAAAACAGTTCGATTGAATTTGCATCTTGTCACTTTAATTTGCAGAAGAGAGAGTCGATGAAGAGAACTCTCTCATGTTACTTTAGCCCTTATTTGAACTCAATCTAGAACTTTCTGAATGAAATTTGTTCTAGCCTGGATGTCTGTTCTCTGTGAAAATACCTTTCAGATTGGTTGGTCCTCTCCTAAGACGAGACTCGCGACGGGCACGGGGGTCTTCTTTTTCTCCAGTTTGTTTGTTT